>NC_135432.1:26294739-26594739 GCF_051991255.1 Vanacampus margaritifer | reverse complement strand
CTCATTATATAGGATATGTTTCCTATGCTGAACCATTAATATACATGTTGCCACTGTGCACAATGAGGTTTGTGGAAAATAAAGATTTCTATAATGATGTGTTGTGAATCATTTGTTTTTCCCTCTTATTTTTGAAATTGTTGAAGTTCTGTTTCCTGTTTTTGCTTCTGTCTTTTTTTTGTTGTCAGGGCTGGGTGTGGTCAGGTGTGCTGAGCTCCTTGCGCAGGCGACACCATCAGACATCACCCTCAGTATGTAAATTCTGGTCTGACTTCCACTCCTCGCCAGTATGTCTCGTTACATCCTCTGTACTCTAGCACACTGCTCCTTGCTTACATTTGTCCAGAGTCGTTTTCATTTTTTCATTGTTCCCGTTCAAGTTCTTGATATCATCCTTTGTTGTGTTCATTAGCGATTTTCTGTTCATTACTTTACTCTTTTTGAGAAGCCTTCGAACTGATTTCCTCTTTGTTTTTATTTTTTCAGCCTCAAGCCTTGGATACACCACTTTGACAAACCTTGAATTGGATAATTTAATGTATGTTAACTATTTATTTCTGTACTGTTCAAAATAAATGTTTAACAGTTAAGAAAAAATAGAACATAGCAGAAAAGTTAACTGTCAAGCTAGCTAACTGAGCGATCAAACCTTGCATCCCTTGCTCAAACATAAAAATTGCCTAGTTGCTTAAAGTGCAACTCAACCCCAAACCAACTTTTTTCAGCTGACAAACTATATGAACAGGTGTCTACTAATGCTGTCTACATTTCCTGGTCATTATATTTTAGTACATGTTTGTTGAAAGCTTGAATTTGTTTGTCCATTGGATGAAAGTGTCACTTCTTGAATGTAACACAGTTGCTCTGCCCCCATGGTGTATACAAGCCCAATGATCCTCCAGGCAACGCCCCATTTGAGCAGCATTTTTAAATATTAGTGAGGGGTGGAGCAAGAGTCTGGTAGAGGGTTCTAAAATGGGCGGTGGGGTGAGAAGGTGGTTTGCTCATTAGGTTGGTGTTGTTTGAGCCCAGTAAGGCCTTGATACACCGATCTGACATTGGAAGTCAGGAAGTGTCCAGGCGTTGGTATGCGCCGTCCGATTTAATGTATAAAATCACCGTCATAACGTCGGAGCCGTTGGAGACCGTCTTGGGGGCATTTTCGGCGAATTAAAACATGTTGAATCACCGTCGGAATGTTGTGACATTTGAACACCCTGACTGGCTGTTAGCTTGCATGGGGCAATAAGCAACGAGCACTTTACGATGCAGCATGGCCTCATCTTTGACATTTGATTAATACATTTAACAAGCATTGTAAATCGTGGCAGTCTCCTACAATATAATTCCATTTTAGCCTTATGTGACTGTTAAGTGTGGTATTTTACATTTTCCTTTTTATATAGTAGCCACTCCCAAATGGATATCGTTTCTGGTTCAAGTGTGTTTGTATTGTTTTTATTTGAATTAATTAAAACAGGCAGGTGTTGCTGTTGAGGTTGTTTATCGGTAACGTGCTGCTCTCAGAGTCAAACACAGATGCTAAAATGTTCATTGTCAGTTCTAAAAAGCCTTCAGACTCAATGCTTATTTTAATAAACCTGAACATTTGCATAAGCAAACAGCCTTAGAACAAAAAGCATCTTTATGTGTCAGAGATGTTGCTCTCATTCGAGGGCCCAGCAGCCCCCTCAGCCATCGCAATGAATCACTTGAAACACAACTGTCACACCAGGGAATTCTCATTGCGTTCGTGTACATGTGTGTGTTTGTGCATGCGCATTCATTTGAACATACACATTTTTAATTTGCGTGAGCATCTGTGTGGATGTGAAAACCCCCTACCGCTCATTTCCCGTAACGTCCCGGCTTGTGGTCTCTGGTGGCCAAAGGAGGGGGGAAACTGAAGCGCATCTTGAGCGAAAGAGATTAAGGGGAACCACCAACAGCCTGCCACCTTATTTTTCAGAAACTGCAATTCGTCATAGGTCATACATTTGTCAGATATGACGCACGGAGGAAGATTTGTAATGTTTACACACATTGCCAGAATGTCAACAAACAGCGCTCACAAGACTTTCCCTTTTTGGTTTTTATTCATGTTTGAACAATGTAGGATGGGAGTTTTTTTGTGTAAACAAATTAGTAAACTGTCTCATCTCAACACAAGATCCAGTCAGTTAATATTCAAAACAACACTGCCAAGATTGTCGGATGTCTGCTGCACAGATGAACTTCATGACCTTTTTAGCTGACCACAGAGTTATTAATGTGTGTAATAAAAATGGTCTTACCTCAGAACACATCTCTTAATGATTCATTTTATCATCATAACATTGTGATCAACGTTGGCCTGTAAAAAAAAAAGTAGAAAAACACGTCAAGCTAATGTTGCCTGTAATCACAATCATGCTTTAATCGCTATCATTAAATAATGATGAATGCAATTAACAGAAAAAATAGCTTTGTTTTCTAAAATTACATTAACAACAATTGCAACACAAGAGTAAGGGCCTGTTTATACAAGGACGCTTGTGGGTAGAAACTCCAAAATATTATATCGTCAAAGTCATTTTTTTTTTTCAAAAATAAAATATTTCTTTGCCTAAATTATCTCCCCATGATGCAAATAGTTAAGTTTCTTGAAAAATCTGAAAAAATGACTTGGGCGATTATTTTAAAAAGGCATCGATATCAGAACCACATGAAGGTTAAAACATAAGCCAAGCAATGAGAGACAGAAGAATCGGGGAGGGTAAAAGAGAATATGATGGAGGGATGTGAAGGTGAAAGGTTGTACAGAGAGAATGGAAAAGAGAAGGAGAGAGCAGCAAGCAAGGGGGAAGGGGACGACTGGTAGAACAGCTGCTGCTTAGTTGTAATTGCCTCAATTAGCTGATACGGCTGCCATGGCAACAGTGTTTGAGTGGTTGCCATAGTGCGGATGCAGCGTCTTCACCGCTGGGAATTCAGGGGTGGGGGAGCTATAGATGATGATGATGATGGTGATGATGATGATGATGGCAAAAGAAGGCACAGGGTGGAAGTGAAAGAAGGGAGAGATTAAAGGGCTGACGATGACAAGGATGAAGATGCCGGCTTCTTGTGGATGAAAAACAGGAGAATATACAGGAGGATCAGGGAGGAACACGGATGGCTAACGGTGCGATGGCAGGAAGAAAAGATGGAAGAAGTGTTCAACTCAGGAAAGAGAGAAAAATGAATACTAATACCGTATAAATATGTAGTATGGAGTGGTGTCATGAGAAGAAAATGGTACAGCACCAACCACTAGGCTACTACCAGGAAAACAGAACTAAAACTACTAAATATTTTCTACTCCAACTTTCATCTTGTAAGTGCAGCTGCTGAAATCTGGATCAACAGAATTATTTTATTTTATTTATTTATTTTTTGCGAGTTCAGTATTGTTCATTCGGTACGTGGCTTATTTTGGTCACGACAGATGTTTGCGCAGCTGCTTGATGCTTGGCAGGATTCACACTGCACAATCATGAATGTCCCAAATTGAGATACAAGTTGTAATGCTGCAAGAGTAAAGTTATCATTTCAACAAGTGAAAGTCAAAATTCCCACACAAACAAGACCAGCAGGGACTTCCCCAACCTTACACGATAATGCAAATGGAATTATTTGTACGAGCAGAACAATGAAGATGAGGCTTGTGGGCAGTCGCTTATAGATGCAGGAGCAATCATCAACAACACTTCTTTATGACAAGGAAAAATGTGCTTGATTGAATAGGTTGGAGAATAGAAAGGTTTTTATGGAGGTATGGTATAGAGAGGACAGTATGTGGGTGGAGCAAGTGGAAGAGGTGGAAGAGGAAAGTGACACGGAAAGTGAAGTGTGGGGTGGGTGAAAGGTTATAAAGGCTGATGGATAATTCAGAAGCACTTTATTGTTGCAGGAGATCGCTTCCTTTTTTCTTCTGCGCGAAAGGCAAGTAAGAAGAATGGAATTAATTTTCAATGGAAATATAGTTTGACACTTGTCTATAGTGCATTGTGATGTTAGTTCCTATTTAAACCTGGTGAATATTGCAAAAAGACACAAATATCTTCACACAAAAAAATGGTGACATCGGCCAAAGAAGAATGGGATAAATGTAAAGATTTTAAATAATTAGTGTTGTTCAGATACCATTTTTTTTGGACCCTGATACCGATTCCGACACCCAGTTTTGCAGTATCGGTCGATACCGATACCGTACCGAAACCTAGTTTTTTTATTCTCTCAACATGAAAAAGCATTCATGATATCTTGGCTCGGCATGCAGTGAACGCGTCACACATCAGTTAATGTCGTCCACAAGCAAGGCACAAGATGCTGCATCCAAAGTCCTATATTAGCATCGGAAATAATAGTATCGGCTTGTTACTTGTTAGTACTTGCCGATTTTAATGCAGTATTTGGGCCTCTCCCGACACAGGTATCGGAACTCCACAAATTTTAATATAAACTATATACTGTATGTGGCTTTTTATTTTATTTTTCATATAATCACCAGTTTCACTCATCTATACTATTTTTTATTTATTTGTATTTATTTACTTAAAATTTGAGCCAATTATTGACCAACCTCAAGTGTCTAGAATAGCTTGCTGTCTTTGATGATGTGTTGGTTAATGACTTAGCAAACATGACATTTTGTTTTGGCAAAATGGACGGTTTCGTGCAGTAGATGTAACACCAGCAAAAATACACCTGAGACAAGGTATTAAGGAATACTTTAGAATGTGTATAATATACCGTATGTAACCATGTATAGTACCATTGTACAGCATATTATACCGTACGACTACATTTGGACATTTACAAAAGTGATTTAATCGATGCAGTTTGCGATGTCAAAATTGTCTTTTACTTGTTCTCTTTCTTACCGTACTCTACCACTATTTTTGCAAACTTGCTCTACCTTGAAGGGCCTCTGCAAGATCACTTTTAGAACCTATCTGTCTGTATTAGGTGAGCTTTAAAATAAAATCTGGCGAAAGCATGGGCTGGAGGGCAAAGGGTTGCAGGTTATATTTGTGTGGAGGTCTTCAGGGGTTGCTTATGTGGCTCCTCTCCAGCTGCGATTGGTCAACTTGTGAATCTACGACCAGTGGCCCGAGGAGCGATGTGTCGCCCTGTCTAATCTGTTGGAAGATGGATGATGGCGACCCGACAGCAGCTGGAGTGTGAATTTCAGCTGGAGCGTGGGTGTGCGACCACAGCACACTGGTCCCCATCCATGCATGTCTTATCTTGTCTGTGTGTGCATTTGTGTGTGCTCATGACCAGCATCACATGAGCAATCTTCCATTTTCCCATCAAGTGCAATCATCGCCATAACTATCCCTCCAAAATATTATTTCAAAATAATAAATATTACATTAGCTTTTCTTTAAATTTGTCTTTGGTTTTCATTGGATTGCTATCTTGATACATTTGTGATTTGGGTTTGCCTTGACAAAAAACAAACCAAAAAAAAACATTATAACTAGAAATTTCCTAAATGACAAATAAAAATGAAGCACGCGCTGGTAAACATAATTTTTTCTCAGAGGTTTGCTGATAGTAATTCACAATGTAAAAAGATCTGTGTGGAGTTTGCCACTTTTTTACTCATGACTGCTACCTCTGGCCCAAAGTGTAACTGCAGCATCTGTGTCAGGCTCGTTCATGGTGCACGTGCGAGTACGTCCACGATCTTAAAGCAACAGCCACAGAAGCCACAGTAAGAAAAACTCCGCCCCTCCCCGAAGAAACTGTGGAGTGTGCAGCGTCCGCACACTCTGCTATAAAGGGAAGATAAAAGCTGATAGGTGCAGTTCATACTCATCTGGGCATTGGTGGAGCATGCATGATGTAAAAAAAAAAAACACCTTACGATCACATTAGAGGCTAATGTTTTTATCCAAGCCAAATAATGAAATGCAGTCCAACAATACTACTGTGATTTATCCTTAGAATTAAAAGTAATTACACTGTAACATAATACATGTTCTCAGGTGGCAAGAGTTACAAAGTCTTATAATTGACTCCATTAGTTATCTAGGTTTTAAATGTTGAATTTGAAAGTGTTGTAATGAATGGTGTTTAAATATTTGAATTTGTTACCATAGGATCATACATTCTCTATCCCCAACGGTCATTTTGTGTTTTGGCCACACTCATTTATCATGGTTATTAATGATAGGCCATCTTTCTGCTACCGCGGGGGTCTCGGGGTGCGGGGGTCTTTCACTCTGTTAGTTGTGTGATTTATCAGCACACCACGCCCGGAGGTTTTTGAAACGAGGACAGGAATGAGTTGGAGCAATTTGCTGTCCAGGCGTACAGTCGGGTGTCCACTGATAGCTGCTCACAGCTATGCAACTGTATTTATTTTATTTACATACATCCCTGCTCACTGATATTGGCACCCCTTGATTTTTTGCATGATCTTGACAATATCTTGAGAAATCAATGGAATTTGTACCAATTTGATATCATCAGGACTATTTAATTGGATGTCCAAAGGAAATTGTTTTTCAACGTACGTAATGTAATTCCAAAGAAAAAATAATGGCACCCCTCTTTCATATTTGTTTTTTTTTGTAGCCATCTCTAAGCTTCTTGCACTTCCCCCCGCTCTTCCATTGCAAATTGTTCAAGCTCTTGAATGCTTGCAGGTTTATTTTCCCAATGGCACATTTCAGCTCATATGAAAGATGTTCTATCTGATTGAAATCAGGGGTCATTGCTGACCATTTTAAAACGGTATTTTTTGCTTTTTTGGGGGGATGTGTGCTTTGTGTCTTTGTCTTGCTGGAGGACCCATGACAACTCAAACCAAGTTGTCTATTGCTTGGTATGACATGTCCCCCTAGAATGTCTTGATAATTCTCTCATTTGATGAATCCTGTGATACGATCAAAGCCTCCAGTACCGGATGGAGCAGAGCAGCCCCACAGAATCATGGATCCTCCATCATGCTTAACTGTAAGGAGGGTGTTCTTTTCCTTGTAAGCTTCATTGCGTTGTCCGTAAACAAATTGTTGGCGTGCATTGCGGAAAAACTCTATTTTTGTTTAATCCGTCCACAGAACATTTTCCCCAAAGAATTGTGGTTTGTCCAGGTACTCCTTGGCAAAGGTTAGCCATTCTTTTTTATGTCTGTCTCAGGAATGGTCTTTGCCCATGAAGCCCTGTTTTTGGTTTAGTGTGTGGCGTATGGTACTTCTTGAAACCATGATCCCAGACTGATCCAGGTTGGTTTTCAGGTCTTTTTTCCACCATTCGCACCAACCGTCGAAGACTTCTGTCATCATACCCCGCCCCTTCCCCGACACACACACACACACACATTGAGTTTTTGGGCAGTTCTATGCTCGTCAAGCTTCTTATAAACATTACACGCTGCTGAAAAACAGGCCTACCAAAATCTTTGGAGATGGCTCTATACCCTTTGGAGGTCTGGTGTCCTCAGACAGCTCCTTTGTTTTCACGATTTTGACCAAAGAAAAATGGATAACAGGTGGCTTTTTTTTTTTTCAGGAGATAACAGGTGGCTTTTAAAAACATCAAACTCATCATTCATTGGTTAATTCATGTCAATTGGGCACAGACAAATTAGAAGAGGAAATTCTCATTTGTGATTTACCAAAGGTGAGTCACAATGTGTTTCCATACTGATTTACAGGAAAGGGTGCCAATACCAGTGACACAGCACATTTTAAGTTTTTTTTTTTCCCGCCCATTGTTTATTGTTTTAAATCGTTTTTTTAATGATTTGGTCTTTAGGATACAACACAAGTTCTTTGTAAAAAAGAAAGAAATAAAAAAAAGGATTTACTTGATTCATTTTTTTCCAGAACATATTCCACATTATGTACTTTACCTTCATGGGTGCCAATAATGGTGAGCAGGATTGTATTTATCACGTCTCAGGTACGACAACATCATTGCAATTAAAACAAGTTCACCTCAAAATATACATTGTGCCAAATTTGTACTCCTGTCACATCTTTCTGCTTGCGCCAACAAGGAAGAAATACCACATCAATTCCAGTAAGAGCTTTGTAAAACCGGAATTTTCCTAACATCCTTTTTCTTACCCTATAACTAGAAACGGAAGAATGTGAAAAGACTGGTTTCAAAGCAGGTTTGGTTTCTTGCTGCCAACTCTCTTCCTGCTCCTTCAATCATTGTCAAAGCTTGTCTAAATTTAACTTCCATTACCAGAAGTGGACTGTGGTATTTTAATTACACTTTCACATCTTTCCATTTTGACTATAAAGGAAATTAAAGAAAATATGAAGTGTGTCTAAAGACAACAGCTCCAGTCTTGAGAATATTTCCACAACATTTCTTGGATGTTGGACAATTTCTGTGTACATTCAAAATGAGTTCGGTGGACTTAAGGTTACTGTTTCGCCAAGTTCTTCTACCAAAGTTCTTCCATATTGTTGGGACTTCATACTAATCATTGAGTCACCTTATTGATATTGTGTATTTATATTGTATATTTTTATATTGTGTGTGTATATTAATTTCATACTTTTTATTCTCTTTTTAATTGAATTCTGCTCAGTTGCTGCTGTTTCTTAATTGCTCCTAGGGATAAATAATGTTTTATGGAGCCCCACTCCAAACAGGATATTCTTATTAATATTGTGTTTGTGGAACCCCCCCCCCGTTTTAGCCAACTCAGGGGGTGGCCATTTTGACACCTGCTGTCCACTGAAAATGACATCACATTTGCTCAGGGCTCAGTAATGACCAATTATAGCTCACCTGTTTTGTGAGTTTGGCCATGTGACATTCACAAGCTGAGATTGGTCATTACTTGAGCAACAGGGATGTCATTTTCAGTCAACAACAAGTGGCAAAATGGCCAGATGGATAAAAATAGGTGGATTTTGCTGCTTATTTCATATTCCGCAAACACAATATTAATCAGACGGACGTGTTTAGACTGATGGGGGTGCAGAGAACACATTATTGTAAAGTCATCATAATTCTTAATTTAAAGATAATTGATAACAATGTATTTATTTATTGTGTTATGTTATATATAGTATATATTATATTAATATATTTAAACAAAACAATCAATTTAATGATAGATGATAGTATATAATCATCTACTAAGAAAGAAAGACTGTTAAATCAAAAAAAAAAGAGTTAAGAGGGAACATTTTTAGTTAAGAGGGAAAAATGTTAGCTAATTCAATCACAATTACAGTGAATCACAAGGGGTTTGACTGTAAAACAACTGAGAAGAATGGATTTCGTTTGACTTAAGATATTCGACCGCAATTAGCATCGTCACCAAAATAAATCATAACGTATCCAGCCAGGTAATTTTTTAATTACCTGGATGAAATACGTTTTTATTCCCACATTTGTCATTCTCACGATCAGCTCCTCTGCATAAATTGTGAAGGGGCTTGTACCACATAAATATCATACTACATCTTAATTCATTTTCGACAAGTTGGACTGCGGGCTAATTATTTGTAGAGCTTTAAATGGAAAACATCAGACCATGCATTCCCTTCGTATTTAATTTATTATCATCACTAACGCCTGCCTGCCTATTTAACGCCAACACAGGCACACTAACCATTTGGACTGATCAGCCCAACCCCCTGGGCTACACGCGACCCATCCCCCATTGCACTTACATCAGAGCACATCTTGCACACATCACATACAGCCGTGCACTTCATATGTATTGTACACACCCACACTCGGTTTCTGCTCCCACACAGGCCCTCCCCCTTCCATTGGCCATCATCACTCTCAGCCTTCTAAACCTCATCCGCTCACTGCTACATCTCGAAACTTCCGCACCCACCACGCCCCATTCCTTTCATCCTTCCATCATAACCCAATATGACAACTCCAGCAGGATTTCCAGTGCATTGTCAAACAAGATGAGAGTGAAAGCATAAGGATCATTGCTTTGCTCAAAAATCAAAAGCCTCGCTACTCTCAGATCTATCTAAAGGTTGTGATATTGGTGGTCATCTGCCTACTACTGGAAAATCATGTTCCTAAGCTATCATTTTTAAACCATGGTTTCCTGAACGGTCTGCTCCAACATCTTAATCTGTATTTGCTTAAAAAAAGGCAGCGCTCAACAACAGCCTAAAATAGGTGAATGTGCTTGTTCGAGACATTTCATCAAAGTGTGTTGTTGCAAAAAAAGAAAGAAAAAGAGGCTCATGTCAGCAAACTGCAAATACTTCCAAGCTAACGTATGTGATGGATGAACACACTGGTTCCCTTCATCTTGACAATCCCATTCTATGCCAACTGTACAATTAACATAAAATATAAGGAGCACATGAATCCGAATTCTACAAGCAATAACGTATAATGTCCAAAAAGGCACAAGTATTTTAAACACACACTCACTCTCTCTCTCTCACACACACACACACACACACACACATCGCCATTCCTCATTCTGGGGTCAAAAGAATCCACATGCAAGTTATGAAGCACTATTGTAGCCAATAAGAATCCTGAAAAAGTAACAGGAACCACTTCTTAATATTAAATGAATATTACAAATTACACGAAGGCATACAAAACTGTAAATGTCCCATGCATTCAAATGGGGTATTTTGTCAGGGTATAAATGGAATCCTCTCATATATGGAGATCAAATATGATGCTTAGAAGTCTGTTCTTCTTTTAAAGAAAGATATTTTTGAGTGGGAGTATCTCAAACCAGACCATTGTGGGCATGGCCTACATTTACAGGAAAATGAATTTGAATATCAGACAGTTCTCGTTGCAAAGGGTGGCAATTGCCTGATAGAGAACGGATGCAGCATGTTTGGTGAATTTTCGAAACACTCAAAATCTGGACACATTCCATGGAAACAAATGATAAGAGTTGTTTTAAAAGGTATTTCTTGAGTGTGGCTAATTTCACAATGTTATATTAATCACATTAGTTCAATGGACAAAAAACAAAACAAGAAAACCTTTACTATTTAAAGAAAAAAAAAGTGTGACTATTATAACCCAAATTCCAAAATCAACATCCTGGAAAAACTGCCATCGTCGTCGTTGGTGTCGCAAAGGATGTATTGATTGATTTATTTCCTTTAACTTAAACTAGTGGTGGATGTCATATCTGAGTATAAAAAGCCAAAAAGTCAAAATTGCAGAGGGCCAAGACATCTGTTAGCTATATAGATGATTATTCAGGTGGAATGCAGTTAATAATAATGCAGTTTTAAAATAAAAAGTATACTACTTAATATATACTATTATATAACATAATCTTACATTTATGTCAAGTGACATTTAAAAGAAAAAATGACTGTTATGCAATAGATCAGTAAATTATGATAATTGGCAAAAAAGTTTCAAATTGAAAAAAAAAATCCAGGAACGTGCAACCATGGGCAGAATACAGTAAACATATAATCAAATTCATCATAGTCTGCCAACAAGGCAAGGAGCGTGTGAGCCATACAAATGAGCAAGCACATATTCAACATACAGTATAGCGTGTATGGAAGCGTGACAGTGGTCAAGTGCATGAGGAATTAGCAGGTGGCTTCCTCCTTGAGGAGCTGACACAGAAAAAAAAAAGCATGCTCTTTGAGCCTCGATGGCCGCTAGGGACTGTGCATGTGACCGTGTAGCCCTCAATACACCCCCACCTTCCACTCCCTCCCACACCCCCAATCTGTTTTAACTCTCCAGCTTTTACCCTCCGCCCCTCGCCCACACCTATCGCCAGGAAAACCAACGTTCACACGAGTATTCATCCGCGCTCTCCAAAGCATACAGTATACTAAGACACGCCCATATCCTCTGCCCATGCGGACCTTGGAGCCCCTAAGCATGCTGCGTTTGAGCTAAAGAAGATAAAAAAAGCTTCTCTTTTGCCAGTTCAATGCAACAGAAAAAGGTTTGCCCTGAGGCAGAGTTCTACCAGTCCAATCATATTCTGCTTCTCCGTCAAAGGGAAGCATGCGTTGATACATGAGTGTTACATGTGCACGTACATGCCCTATAGGTTACAGCTCTCTATTAAGAACATTCTATGTACATGTGGATCGGGAACGTGAGCATGTTTCTGATTAGCGCCATTAATGCCTCCCGTTCATTAATGTGCTGCGCAGGTCAAATGGCAAGCTAAAGGAGATCACACATGAGGGGGGAGAAAGTGGGTAGAGGAGCAGATGAAGAGCGGATTGCTCAATTTTCTCAAGGCTCAATTTTTATAGCACATTCACGCACAAAGGCAACTCAATGTGCTTTACATAATGTAAATAAAAGAGCAAAATGAAATAGAGGCGGGTGCGTCAATTAATTTTGAGCGTTCGGCATTTGGCAACAGTGGGGACACCCTTCCGTCATCGTCCAGCCGTCAATATTTCAAGCCGAACCCCTCATTTCTCGATTGCTCAGCAAAATGAGCGTCCGTCAATGTTTCCATCATTCAAGGTGGGCATCCATTGATTTGTTAATCATCATTCGGCAATCCCGTCACCAAAATGGGACGTCCATCATTGGTTGGATTTCCATCCATCCATTCTTATTAAAATTTTCATGAAATAATAATAAAAATCAAACTGAATGGAAACGCTAGAAATTTGAAAAGGGTCCAAAATTTGCCCCCAAAATTTTTCGCGCTTACAGGGGGTGAATTTGGAAGTGTTTTGAAAAAAAGGAAAATGCGAATTTTGGCTATGGAAACAGGTTTTGCGAAAAACCGCTGGCAAGACCGGATAGACGTTGCACATTTTGACCGGATATTACGTCACACGTACGTTTGTAGTCCCAAAGCAATGTCGGACGATAAGTAAGGTGTGTTTGGGGGGGACAACAAAACAGAAATCAATCAATTTTGGGAATTAATTAAAGAAGCGGATATTATTGCTATTTTAGATGGAAAACAGACAAGAAACGCTACGGGTTATCAAGAAATACAAACAAAACTCATAGACGTCATCGCACGGCGTAATCGCTTCCTGGTCTTCTTTTAAATTACTGGTGGATCACATCTTTATGGTGTATACCGCCACCTACAGCGGCGGAGTCCCTTCTCAATATCCGCAAAAGAAGAACAAATGGATACGGGCATAAGTCGCAATGTCCGTTTTGCGCATTTCCAGTAAATTTGCTTAAAAAATTCTAAAGAATTGGATGGAAACCCGACTATTGACGGATTGACGAATTTATTGACAGATTGACGATTACATTGATGGACGAAAACCCACTTACATCAATGCTAAATTTGTCAATTTTTAGAAGTTTTGGGAAGCAGGTGGATTGGAGCGGGAGGGATATCATTTCCCTCTGCTCTATCTCACCTGCTCCCAAATTTTAATGCTCTACACACACACACACACACACACACACACACTTGTATATATACTGGGTGGGGTCACATCCACGGTAGAGGGGTAGAGTTCGGCAGTCGGCGAGCTGGTGAACTCAGTAACAGGGTTAGTTTTCACTAGGCACGCTGGAGTAACGACCGGGACCTTTCGACACAGGGCCTGGGGTTCAGGGGTGCCGCCCGTCTCCCGGTGCTCCCATCTCCCCTTCCGCCACCAGTGTTCCGCCCCACCTCACGGCTCTCCAAAAAAATAAAAATAATAATAATAATAATAATTTTTTGAAGTTTCCCATCAATCGTCAACAAAATGGGTGTCAGTCATTGACGGCTTGACAGACCTTCCGACATTATTGACGGAATGCCCACCTCTGTGAAATAGTGTATAGGTCACAATTGTGCACGACAATCACAAATCACAATTAAGTACAACTTGCAATACAAATGAGATATGCGATAGAAACTTTAAAAGGTGAAAGAGACATGTTTACAATCAAGTGATTACATTTGCGGCAAATCTGAACACTAATAAGAAACTCAAAGTAACTGTTCCAACTTGATTGTCACTCAAAAGAGCATCAACCCACCAAGGCCGAACTGTAAAAAGAATGTTGTGGAATGCCTTATTTTTTTGTCTGTTAGTTAGCAAACCACGTCCTGGTTCAAGAATAATAACAACTAGTCCACCTTCAAATTGACTAAGTCAAAATAAATTTGTTGGTCCAGTTCAAAGAAAATAACAACTCCAAAATTGTCAGTGACAAGCACATCCTTGAACACTTTTATTGCCATTTAATATAAATGATTCAAGGGATTCAACATTTTGTAAAGACTGCAACTCACAATCAGATTGGATGGGATGAGAATGGAAAACTGTTTCATTTTAAAAACTGGTTGAAAAATTTGGTTCTTATTTGATTCTCTTATCCGGCTTATCGATTCCGCTTTGACCAGGGCTCAGCCAATGATCTGTACCGCTTAAAGTGCGTCATTCTCTGGTATAATTTGGTGTATACAGCCGGGCTTAGCGCTGGTGATGTTGCTAAAAGTAAGCGTGTCATACATTTGGACACTTTAGAGTGCTGGTATTGCAGAAGTAATGATGTAACTTAGATGCTCCCCTTTGATTGCTTACAATCTCAGGGCCTTCGTTTCCTGCCCAGTGCAAGTCTAACACAAAGTGCGGTTGAACTGTGCCTATGGGTGGAGTTTTCTTTGTTTTGATATTTTTGTAGACACGCACAGTCAGAAATGTGCGTTTGCCACGTTGTGAAAGTGAGCACTACCATCTTGCTTCCCACCCAATGGAAGTGGACCATCTCATTCCTTTTAAATTTAGCACAGGAGAATGTGGTCTACACCGGACTTACTGTACTAGATAGAGTCCATGCATGAAATCTATGAACACAAAGTAGAGGCGGATAATGTTAAGTTGACCACTGTGAATTGGGCACTTGCCTTCCACTCCCGATCGAGCATCTCTGTGTGACATAACAACACCACCCCAAACCACAACCACAACTGTGCTGCAGCCAGGGGGGTGCTTTTAATAATAATAATAATTCTAAGAATGCATTCAATTAATTGGTTTCTACAAGTATTCCAAGGGTTTGATGCATGCTGTTGTCCTATTTATGAATAAAATAAGATAAGTTAATAATACGATATCCACCACTCACGTACGCACTGCTCATGCCCAATTCACACTGACTGCAGAACGGACGCTGTCGTTTTCCGTACGGCCGCCACAAGGAATAGAAAGCATTCGAGTCTGCATGTCAATTCACACCAGCTGCGGTACAGTGCGGAAGGTTTTCGCAAGCGTTCTATTTTTTCCGGACACCGCATGCGGATTTTCATGAAATTGAAGAACTTACACGAGCCGGACAGGAAGTCAAGCATCGGCATCAAGGTAGATCCGGTATATTTCGAAATAAAACCATCTGCAAACTTATTTTTTGGGGAGGGAAGCTAGCTAACTACATAGCATGACATGAGTAGGACATTTAAGACAAAAAACGAGCTCAGTATAAATTAAACATGACAAAATAACACTATTTAAAAACAAAATGTACTTACCCATGGTAGAGCCATGGTAAAAGTCCCAGAAATAATGTCCAAAAGCATATCGATGTGACAACAGGCAAGTGTGGCTATTGTTTACCAATAAGATTCTATATAGACAGTTGTTATCACGTGAACTCAACTCTCCAGCACGAACCCCCGTGATCTTATGGTCTGGCGGGTGCTGATTTCCGGAAACGGACAGCTGCCGCAGCGCACGCGGTGTGAATTGCAGTCCGTGCGGATGCCATATGAAAAACGCACTCCGTTCGTTTCGCAGTCAGAGTGAATTGGGCGTCAGAATCTGTCAACCTGCACCTTGACCAAATCCACCAAAATCGCATTAAGCCACTTCGCCAAGCAACTGAACAGCAAATACTGTAGCAAGAACTGATATTAAAACTGATGAGGAATTGGATTGGTAATCAGTATTGATAATAGAATCTTAATAGCTAAATTCAATTCAATTCCCATCCCTAGTAATCATACAGATTGTAATTATGTGCAATGAAAGCAGCACTGGATTGGCCTCCGGTACAAACGCTCCCGATTTTATTCCAAGACATATTTTATGTATGGATTCAAAAGGAATGGGCACGCATAGAAATTATGTTAGTATTGAGGAATGATCATGTGCCAGCAAACCCCCAAACCCCCAACCACCCACCCACCCCGCGCCCCACTGCTCTGGATATGCAGCTGCTGTGTTGGACCAGCAGATCAAGGCAAATAACCCTGCAGTGAGTAAATTGATTTACAGTACATACACTAGCTGTCGGAGGGATTTGTTTCCCTCGAGCGGGTCGGTATTTTTCCTTCTTCTGCTGCTTTATTTCTCCGGGTGATTTTTCTTCATCCGTACTGTTATTTCTTGCCATGAATGGGAGCTCTGTATGCCTCACAGGGAGTCAGTTAAGTGCATGGATAACCAGAGGGAAGAGACTTTCCAAAACTTGGCTTATCCTCATTAATTATGCACGTTTGTACTTAATTTGTCATCCCAGAATCATACATCAATCCTTGTTCTACTATATGTTAGTCCTCATTAGGTTTAAAGCTGACTTTCAGCAAGAGTGGGTAGACTGTGGACTGGTCGCCAGTCAAATGCAGGGTAAGTACAGTACAGGCCCAAAAAATATATTAATAATAATTCATACTCACATTCACATTTATGGACAATTTAGAGTTTTATTATGTTGCTTGTTTTTGGACTAAGCTCAGTAAGAACACACAAACAAGCTTTATCAATGATCATCTGCTCAAAACATTACCTTCGACATGCAAGGATGTCAGCAAGAGGTGTTGTCTGAGGTGCAAGTACATGATATGAAGAAAAGCTTTTGTGCCCAATAGAGTTAGCCATTAAAAACATCAGTTGCAAAACAGGCTTTTCATTGGTTGTTTGGCAACATGCTGTCCATAAGGAGAACATGAAAAATGTCACAAAAGTCAATATTGGCATAAAGTGCCAAGTTTGCAAATTTCACCATTTTGTGACAAGTAGCTGTCTTATCGTAAAAGTGGATTTTGCAAGTTTGTCATTGCGTAGTAGCTAAATAAAGGCTTTTATTTGTACCTTTTCACCTCCTTGCAAAGTTTTGTGAATGTTGTATTTTTTATCATGCTAAATTACTACACAACGAACAAACAAAGGGAGTTTTGTGTGGATACTTTTCTCACATAAAGAAGGTTTTAGAAGTGAAATGGGCTTAAAAAGGACCAGATGCAGCACCCTTCACAAACATAGAGAAAACAAATATATTTTGTCATAATTTCAGATTAGAGATTGTGTGAAGTGTTTTGAGGAAAATTAATTTATGTGTTATGTGTGATTATATGTTTACATTCCGAGTGCCAGAATGGCTGGACCCACTCTGCCCTAGCTTTGCTTGGCATGGCATGGCTTGGCCTCTTTTGCTTTGCCATTATAACATGGACCAGTCATTTGAGGCGGGATCAGTTGAACTGTGCGAACCTCCACCGCACACTCACAGTTTGCAGAGTTGGGGTTCGGACACAAGATTTCACGAGTGGCCGAATCTCTAGAATCGTGAAGTTGTCAGGAAACCAGAGGAAGGGCCAGATGAAGGAAAGATGAAGCAAAGTGAGAGCCACAGACACTAACATCCACCAAATCCACGACCAGAGGGAGTAACAAACTTTTGTCTTTATTGTAGCTGTGTTTTCCTTGCTTGCTCGTCCATCTTTGAATGGACGTACTGCTGTTGAAATGTTTTTACCACAAGCGTCACTATTTCATCCATTGGTTCATAAGATATTGCCAAGGCTTATATACTGTTAAGCTTAATAGGGTTGATCTCAAATTACGTCACGTTTTCCTCATTAATATGCATGAGTCGGACAAAATACACACCATTTTGGAAGACAACAACTTTGCAACAGCTTAAACGGTGGTTGACATGCGGAGGCTTAAAAGTGGGCGGAAAGAAAGCAAATTTTGTTGAAAGGTAAGATTTATTATATGATCGTTGCGGCCTCTCCGGTGTGGTCTAGATGACTGCTAATATTGTATTGGTTGCTAATTTTCACAAAAACGAAACACATTCAAGTCACGATTTCCATGTGAAGGTTTTAAGCCTACCTTTGGGCTGTTACTTCTGTCTAGTTACTTTTAAGGTGGCGTTATGACACAGTGACAGCTCACATCTTAGAGACACTGATCAACTAGCATGTTGTTGTATGCATAGGGTTCAATAGTGCTGATATTTTATATTAATCTCCACATCTAAGCAGCAGCAGCTTCCGTTGCATTTACACCATGATGTATAGTAGCTAGCATGTTGTATCAGGTAGCTAGCAAGGCTAATGCTGAGAAAGCACACGACAAACATACCTGCAATCGATTGGTTCTAGATTTTCTGCTGGCCCATTTCCACCGATGAAATGTGGAGATCACATTTAGGTGTCTTTGGTGACATTTTTCGCATAAATCACTGGCGTTTAAATGTACATAATTGAACCCAGCGGAGACATTCCTCCTGGAAACTCCCTTCATTCAATCCCAGTCACAACATCGCCAGTCACAGCAGCAGACACCAAAGCAACAGAGGTTTGGTTGTAACCATAATATGTCTGTTAAGTATATTTATGGTGAAATAGCGAGTCATGTCACAAGTTTTGCCTCGTACGATTACACTCTCTCAGTCGCCTGCCTGTGTTTCTTGTCCGAAAATCAACTGGCCACGCCCATGCGCTGTGCGCTGTCCATAAATAGTAGTTTGAGCGTAATTGTAAACTGCCCTATTGCCTATATGTCATGGAATTTAAATTCTACCTACTGCTATTCAAATTTTAATTGCAATTCTTCTTCCTGTTTTCCACCTCAATTCAAATTCAAGAATCGAATTGGAGTTTAGGTGTCATTCTCAATTTGTTTCTGAATTTCGTACAGCCCTGGTTGGAAGAGATTCTGAGGAACGACTCCGTTGTAAAAGCACGGCCTCCAAAGTGTCATGGAAACCAGGACCGGACTGTTTTGAGGTAGAAGTGGTATAGTTGGCATGGCTCAGTGAAGTGGTTGCCTCTAACCGGGACGTTGTGGGTTTGATCCTCAGCCCTTGTGACCATGTTGAAGTATCCTTGAGCAAAACACTGAACCAGTTTGCTTCTCACTGTCAATCTGTGGTGTGTGAATGGGTAAAGTTGTTGGAGTTAACAAATGATGTAGTAAATCGCTATACAAAAAGCAGTCCATTAACCATGTTATAACTGGTACAATGGAAAAGGGGCATAATTCAAGTGCATTACTTTTTTATAAAATAAATTTCTACTAATTCTTTTGAGAACAGTTGCCTTGCATAGTTGCTCTTCTGTTACATGAACGACTCACAATGTTTAATGCATAAATGAGATAGGAACTTGATCTTGGAGTTCTTCAGATGTATTGGGTCAGATTTGTGCTGGATGAAAAGATGAATTTATCCACATGAGGAAGGAGCTCTTTGATTTTTATCTCTACAAAAAACATAAAACATGTCAGTCGATGCTGCAAACAGCTTTGAAGCACTTCACAGAGAATGGAGAGAACCAGAACCTTGCCAGCAAACATCGTAATGGAAACATACCAGTGTTAATCATCAATGCAGGTCCTAATGACTTTGTTTACATCATTGGATCCCACAGGTGGATTTGATTTACAAATGTTTTTACGTGGCTTGTACTGGGCAGTGTTCGACCATGTGTGTTGCACTGACAGAGTCGAATGAAGCTCATTAAATGGCTCCAGAGCCGATGTCGTGAGGCAGGGCACATGTATAATAGCGCTCAATAAAGGTTTGATAAGACGGTATTAGTCATCTTTTATACCAAAATATACAAAATAGGCCTTTATTCATAAATATATTACCACAATTTCATAGTGCTTTGCATAACAACCCCCCACCACCCAACCCCCCTCTTCCGCTTCCCTTTCATTCACACATTCAACATTAAACATGTGCCGCAATGAGAATTGTGTTATATTAAACACATGGCTTAGCTTTGTGAGAGTTGTAGGCGGCGAATGGGAGATGCTGGCATCAAAGTATATTTCCTGTCTCACGAGGGACCGCCTCCAAGTTGTGATACACCCCATTACTTGCTCTCAGGTTTGGTTGCGCTCTGACTGTTTTACGACAACCTAATGGGTTTCTCTTCCGCACTGTGACTACCATGGGCAATATTTTGACAATTTAAACCGGGCAACCACAGCAATCACTGTCGAGTTTGCCTGTCCTGTACCTTGTATTGCAACCATCGCGTATTGTCTATATGGTTTGAAATGGTGCTGTTGTGGCCCATCCATCCATCCAACCATCCATCCAATTTTCCATGTAGCGTAAACATAGTTTGACCCATACTATTGCAGCAAGGTGACATGTACAAATGCATTGTATCATCACGTTTAATAATAGAATAGAACAATAATAGACACTGTAAGTAATATATACAAACAATTTCAAATTCAGTGAGCATCTGACCATTTTGAACATTATATCCACATTTGCTGCGGCTCACAGCATTATATCAAGCTTAATATTTAACAACAGATGTTCTTTCTGTTCATTCCTTTATTTCGGATGTGAATTGTTTTGAAATAAGACACGATTTCCAAGGTTGACTACGATTTATGCAGATTTTGGATAGACTTTTTCCATAGATAACAAACTAATGAAACAGCAAAATGTCATCAAACAGCAAAATGTCATCAATCAAAGCAATACACAAACATATGCATGTCATCTAAGACAGACAGAAAAACAGAGCATGGCAATACTGTACATTGAAATCTGGATCATCAACTTATTGTCTTTATTTATTTATGTTCGATGCAGCAAATCCTAGAGGAGGCATACCCTGAAAGTGCACTGTCCTTCACTACACAAGGCTGCGTGTGTGTGTGTGTGTGTGTGTGTGTGTGTGTGTGTGTGTGTGTGTGTGTGTGTGTGTGTGGGTGTTCATTTGTTTCTTAATATATATGATCCTATGAACATGAACACCTATGATGCAGTTCTTTAAAAAGTGTCTGCCATTTTTAAAAGGGTTCAAGGATATTTTTTTCTCTTCATGATGTGTATGGGTGACGAAAGGTCAAAGGCTAAACGAGCTAACATTGTGGCTAGTATTGATTCGGCAACAATTGATGAGGTTCAGGACTTACATACAGTATGAGTGTGCACATAATAATGTTACCCAAAAAATCAATTCAATTTGCCACTTAGCGCGAGGGCGACATGATTTTTATATTCAACTGTGAAGATGAATACTTTTCTTTGGTCTGGGGTCTTTCACTTGGTTTTCTACCTATTAAGGGACTCAATTGCTTTAAACTGCCTTCACATTCACCTACTGATGACTTGCTCCAGGACACTTCGACATGGTCACAAAGGTCAGGGGACGAGCCATGCCGTCCTGTATATATATTTGATTTTGTTACACCGGAATAATGTTTAAACAAATGTTTACTTTTTGGGAGGTTTATTTTCAAATCTTTAAATAAAGGATACTGTATATATTTTTGTGTTTGTATTATTATTATTATTTTTTTTATTATTATTATTATTATTATTATTATTATTATTATTATTATTATTATGAGTGCTCAGCTTTAAATGGATGTGACTTGTAACTGTAACTTCTGTGTTGCACCTCGCTGGGCATTCTAGCAAACGTAACTGCCTTGGTGACAAAAAGTAGACTGCGCTCGGCATAAAAACTGGTGCATCTTTATTTTCGTGCCAGGGTAAGTCTAGTTTAGCATATTTGTGAATTTGGCATAATTTATTGCATGGTGCATTTTGCAATTTGAGGGAAAAAGTATACTTTCGACTTTCGACCTTCTAAACCCAGGTCTAAGTGGTGAAGCAGGTGGTGTAATGTGATTTTGATGGATTTAATCAAGAGCAAGTGTTCTCCAAGTACCCACGTCACATGGGTGGTCGACTACATCATTCACACATGGAGATTTTGCAGTCCTTTAACTGTAAATGCACTTTGCACGCGCCAATCTCCTTCATGGACACCGGTGAGTCCTTCTACATGAAGATCGTGCACTCCTCTCTGCTGAATTTAAATGGATTATTGAGGGGAGCCGCGTCGATTGACCTTCGATTCCCTCCCATAACGGTGCACAGCGGGGCAAACATCCTCTTTAGTGATAGTCAAGAAAAATACCAAAAGGAAGAAAACTCCACACGTTAGACTGCGCTTTGCGCTGGGCACGACAATAAGGCCCTATGAATCGAGCATTCGAGGGAATCTTTCAAACTCAACAACGCTCATGCTATTGTCATTATTCCTCGTTAATTATTTGTGCAAAGGGAGTTGTACTTACAGGGCAGCATAATGAGAACAAGGAAGGAGCAGAGTGGGATCTTAGTATGCAAGAGTATGAGCGCACACCCTGCTGTGGGATTACTTTCTATCAGCGCTTATATAGGAGTCGATTATATACAGAAGCAAACATCACTGCTGAGATTTCATTATTCACAATCTAAAAACAAAGGAATTAAGATGCAGCTGCCCAGCTTTTGATGTTGAAAATATGCATTGAACATCCTTTATGGTCGTTGCGTATGTGTGTTGGGGGAAGTGTGACCATGTGAAATGAGTCATTCAGCTGTGATTTCACAGTATGCATCAATAACGTGGCTACGCGCGTGTGCATGCATGTGTCATTCTACATGCATGTATGATGAGCCCATCAAACATAGCTGTTAAAAATGTAAATTCACTTACTTTTGCCTTTATATTCCCTGTCTCATTAGTCATGCATAATAAAGCGGTAGGCAGATTCATTCTATAGGCAGTAAGTTTTCCTCAGGAATTGCACGCATGTGTTTGGCGCTGGTACATGGTATGATTTTGCTGGTGAAAACCACACCCTGACATATCGATCATTATCAGATACACTTGTTTCCCATCTCATATAGTGTAAGGCAAAGCAGGCTTGGTGGAGTTGATTACCTGTTATATAGCCATTTCACCATTTAAGAGCAAGGTTACGGTTAATCTTTCAGGGATTACTGACGGCCAGTGTAAACGTCACAGCTCTCATCAGAGGGATCGCGCCAAGTAATCCCTAATGAAGTGTTGATGTGGCGCAGGCGTGTCATTTCTTATTGCAAGCGCTGCTTTTACTAGCAGGTTAAGTGTGCGCCTGCCAAGAAGAAAAACTGAGCCCAAAGGAGTTGTCAGTGGCATGATAAAAAGCCGGTAATCAATGTGGCTACTTACATTTCCCCCAATATACATTAAGCCTGACATGTGCTAACCTTGCATTCACATATTCAGAAATCACATTAGGGTAACCGAAGGGAAGCACAGGCAATTCATCAGGATTTGAAGAGAAAGCAACTTGTGTGATGAATGTAGAGCTGTAACAGTTCCCCCCCAGTATCTCTCCCACATTCTGTATGCACTCCCCTAGGAACTCCTCTTCTAGCTGTGAATGTGTGTTCAATTAGCTTCTCCAAAGCAACGAGAACGTCAAGGCATTTTGAATTGATTGCTGGTTGTGCGCTACTTTTAAGTCAGGATTTTAAACTAGCTAGTTAGCCAAATTACACAAAACCATGAAGGGGTGGGGACATTTGTCCACGCAAGGACACATTCCCATGAAGGTGCAGGTCAAGGGATGTATTTTCACTTAGCGCCATTTGTGTCACTAGTACATCAATGAACAGTGCAACACAGATCCAAACCCAAACAAATTTTGTCACGGCTTGAGAAGGGCGGACCCAGATGCAGTGAGGAAGGCGAGCCACGGCAGGGATGCGAATAACTTTGATTTAATGTGGCGATAAACGCAAACACAAAATCACGCACACAGGCGGACAAAAATAAACACAAACTCACGCGCACAGGCGGATCACAAACAAAACTCAAAAGCACGCACAGTGGCGGCAAAAAGGTAAGTCATGGGCAGCAGGAGAAAACTTGTAAGACGAGTACAGTCGGGTCAAGAGAGCGGCGTCTCGGGGTAATCACCCGACACTCCTTGCTGTGTCCATCAGGCTTTTATTGAGGTCTGATGGCAAGATGGGCAGCAGGTGTGTATGGTGGGTGGAGCCCACCAGCTGACCCAAATCATGACAAATTTGTTCCTATCTATCACTCAGGCAAAAGAAACCCCAACACAAGACTGTTTTTAAATATTTTAGTTTTATAATAACAATATGGCCTTATTTAATTACTTCAGTATTAAACAAAAACTACTTCACAGACTTCCACAAAACGTTTGAGAGGAGAGACGTGTCAAGGAAGAAACTATTTCCATTTCGTCAAAGGTTCTGACCAAATCATTTATTTTCATTCAGTTCCTTTTTTTTCTTTTTCTTTTCTTCTTTTTTGCCATTTAAGATATTATGGCATCAAAGGAATAGTCCACCCCCAAATCAATGTGTCCACTGCAGTGTCATGGTTCTTCCATTCATACACTTTAGACAAAGTCTACAGTCTATTGAGTATTCTTTTAGCAGAATCTGCCAAGGTGAGGGTTGTGTTTGGGTCACAGTGGCATAAAAGGTAGAGACTATTCCAAAATCCCAAATTTTACCATTTGTCTATTCATGTGGACAAACAATACTAAAACAATGCTCTCCCTATAGTTACCTCCACCAAGGGCAAGATACCATTTGTTAGGTATTGTTTTTTTGTTTTTGTTTTTTGTCACATTTCCTGACACTCTGGCAAAATGAGTTATTTATGTGAACAGCATGTGTGCGTGGGTGTGTGTGCATGTATTTTCATTTTTAACATAAGTAGTCTATATTCAGACCTTTTGGGCACAATCCATTAACACTTTCTACCCCCCCCCCCTCCTCAAAAAAAAAAAAACACACACGCACACAAATCTGGCATGCTAGTAATTCACCCAACCTTTTTTGTGCATGCTAATGTAAAATTTTGTGAATTAAATGTCTATAGCCCAGCACCTTCAACACTTTCAATTGCACTCAAACTCATACAAATATTTTCTAATTAATCAGTAATTACACTGCAGCGTTTGAATATAAAGCTTTACACGGTAACAGTGCAACAGCAGTAACAAGATCAAGGTTTAGTGCAATAAATGTCTCCGTCTGGCCCGGACAGGATTACCCGGGATTAACCCAGACTATCACCAGTCAACTAATGAGAGCTAGAGGTTCCTTGTCAAGGCCCAGCCTTTGGTTTCAGTGTGAGTGTACATAGCATTAAAACTGGAATACAAATCCATGTTACATACAAACAAGCCTAATCCACGCTTCATTGGTCAGCATTACATACAGCCAACTACTAAAGATGCAGATTTTCAGCATTTAAATTCT
The DNA here is from genome assembly GCF_051991255.1 of Vanacampus margaritifer. Taxonomy (NCBI): domain Eukaryota; kingdom Metazoa; phylum Chordata; class Actinopteri; order Syngnathiformes; family Syngnathidae; genus Vanacampus; species Vanacampus margaritifer. The sequence goes on along the minus strand of NC_135432.1, from coordinate 26,569,503 downwards.
GTGGCTGGATTTCTTTGTTGGAAAATTGTTTTCCACAGCAAAATCAATCTATGGCTACTTTAGTCACTCAAGGCCTTGAATGAAACATGCGCATGACGGGAATATGGGATCTTGTTTTCTCTGATCGTTCAACACTTGTGAGTAGAAGTCGACTCATCACAGCCCAGTCTTGTTTGATTTTAATCCTTTTTTTTTTAAAGTGTGTCTATGGGAATCAAGCTATTGTATACATGTAGTGCACTAAGTCATTCACTGCCAGCCCATTTAAAATCTTTGACGTCTATGGCCGTCATTGGCAGTGAATGAGCTAACAGTGTTCAACCCCCATACTTTATTTCTAACAGCATACAATAGGTAACATGAGATGCAGGCAAAAAGCGATCTTTGTCAGCTTGTTGATGATGCTGTTATTCAAACTCTAGTTGGACTGTCTCTCACTTGAATGTGTCTTCTGTCGGGATTATGTAACATTTTCCTCTTTTACAGATGCTGAACCGAAAACAAGAAAATTGCAGACCGTCTACTTAAATGTAGTTGTTGATAATGCCGGTTTAGAGTCAAGGCCACTGGGTCACAACTTCTGTAGGAGATTTTGTTTGTCATATCGCCGCCTTCTTAAAATAATCGCCCAAGTCATTTTTGTTTTAGATTTTTCAGGAAACAAAAAATTTAACCATTTGCATCATGAGGAGATGATTAAGGCAAAAAAATATATTTTTTTGCACCAAAAAAAATGACTTAGGCAATTATTTTAAGAGGGTGATGATATGAAACATGAGTTTGAAATAAACAACTGAATCAAATTGAGAGGGGGGAAAAAAATGATGCCACTCTTTCCACTTCCTTTGAAATGTAGCAGACAACGATTTGGATTTGCACACACTAAGCTTTTTCCCCCCCTCCAAACATGACTCATTGGAAAGCATCTATTCACTCAAGTGAGGAAACATCTTTGGTGGTTAAAAACACACAGACCAAAATGCAAGCTAAGAAGATTAAACACAGATTTGCACTTTTTTGGTTCATTTCATGGACAAACTTGATTATTACCTAAATGGTTTCTAGATTGAATACAGTTACAGCTGAAAATGTCCAGCAGGCGGTCAAGCACAATCAATGATGGGCTATCACAATTAATTCCGAAATTAAAAACACAAAACAAATTAAACTGGTTCTTGACCAACTTAACAACACACACTTTGAGGTAATGCAGTACAAACACGCTAAACTAAACTTGACCTGGCAGGAAAACGAAGATACTGTCATGTCTCGTCGCTCATGTTAAGTTCTTAGTTTTTAAGTCCTGTTTTTCAAATCATTATACTGCTTTTATTTTGTAATTATAGTTTCCTCTTGTGTCAGCATCTTTACTTCCTGTCCTTGTTTCCTCGTTAGCCTGATTGTCTGCACCTGTGACCAACCCCTGTGTATAAATAGTCTGAGGCCCCGTCGTTCCTCAAACAAATCTCGTACACACAGAAGCATTTCAAGACTTGCGTGCGCCCAAAAGAAGACGCTGAGGATGTTTAACGGCTGTAATGTACATGCCAAGTCTGGAGTGACGCTGTAGCGCAGCCACAGGGAGTTAACGGAAAGCGTAGAAGAAGAATCAGCGAAGAAGACAAACACTTTTTTCCCTAACTTTATCACAATCTACAAAACAAACATGGCTTTGCATGTATCAAAACAACATGGAAAAAGACAAACAATGTGACAATGGCGAGTGATTCAAGTACAAGACCGCTTGTTGAACATGGGAATAAAGAAGCAAAATATTTAGCTTCAAAAGCATAAGCAAGCTAAGGAGGCTGCGCAAAACGACTACGACCCGGCTATCCGCCATTGTTGTTGATAGACTGACGGTTCGTGCGAGAATTGGCGCATACGTTATCAATCTGCAACAACGCGTTGTCATCGAGCTGCGACTATTACGTCATCACTGGAGGAGTATCCTGCATATGGTGTCGAGACGGACACATACGCAGCACGTTTTGAAATCTTTCCACTCTAGAGCCCGGGTTCAAAAGTGATCGGGTTCAAAAGTGATCGGTTTCAAGCTCCGAAACCGCGCCATGGTGTGAATAAACGGCCTGAACGGTAAGAAACTTGTGAGGATACACTGAAACTGGCTTCCGTGTGTCAGTTTAGCCCTGTCTGTTTTCATTCAGGCCGTGTTCACACTACAGCTCAATTACGATTTACGAAGTATCTGATTTTTTCATGCAGTGTGAATGGTACAATTCCGATTTTTTTCACACCAGACCTGGGCCTCATTCGTATGTGGATAGAAATCGGATATGTATGCGATGCGTCTGCACTGTGAACGCTCATCCGCACGCATCCGATTCATACGTCATCAAAAGCCTGATAAGCGCTCTGCGCGGGCGGCAGAGAGTGCTTGGAAGGGAGAGTACTGACACGTCTGTGAATATACGAAGCTGTTTTGAGTAACAGTGTTAACCTTTTATTTGTCTTTAATTTAATCACACTTGAAACATGAAGCATGAAGTTGACATTTCTGGCGACAGTAGAAATTCATCTCTGCAGTTCATCACACACATCAATGACGCAACGTCATCTTCAATGAAATGAAGATATCGAGGAGTCTTCCCTCATTTCCCCAAAATATTTCTACCTCTTCCAACCTCGCTACTCTGAATGAGTTCAACGGGTTTCTGCTCTGATTGTAAACACCGACGCTCGAGGCAGGCGAGGACAGCAGCCAAACATGAACGTTGTTTTGGGTGCACATCACTCGACGTGTGCTCTTTGCGCATGCGAGTCACATCACGGACACGTTACGTTCACATTGAAGTCGCACTTGTTTTTGTAATGGGAACAGTCCATAAAAAGATCGGATTTAACAAAAAATCCAAATTGGGCGTCACGCCCTGCCTGCAGTGTTAACGTAGCCTTTGTCTTGACTTGTTTCATGTCCAAGTATCCATGCTTTTTGTTAATATTGCTAAAGTCAGTTTTTTGCCTCCAGCCTTTTGCTGTGAATTTTAGTTGCTACTTTTGTTCCTAGTTATTACCAGCCTCAATGAGTTTCTAAATTGTTACTTTTCTTGCATTGTTTTTTTGTCCAGTTTTGCTGTGAATTTTTGTTGCTACTTATAAATCTGTTGGGGTTTTTTGTGACTTGTGAATCGAGCTTTTGGGTCCTTTGTTGCATCCTTGTCAGTTGCGTCTATTCTCTAGTGTGTGCCATTTCCACCCGTCAGAACACCCAGCAAGGCACAACATTCTTCAAATTCTCTAACACAGTAACCTGTCTTGCCTCAAGACGAAAATAAATTTACGCCCGTTTTTACGGCAAGCGCCCATGCGCTTGTCTACGAAAATAGGGCCCGCAGTATCGATGGTGCTCCTTTTCTGATTTCTGTGACTAGCTGATAACCAAAGTAGGCTAAATACCAGTGTTGGTAATATTATGCTTCTATATGTAACACGGTATCCTAGTGATTAGCTCATCTGCCTCACAGTTCTGAGGTTCTGGGTTTGAATGGCGCACCGGGTAGGCTACTTTCACTTCCTCCCATGTTCCAAACATGCTTTTGAATGTTTGTTTGTCCACACTGGATATTGTATACACTGCGATTGGCTGATTTATTGGCTAGAAGTCAGCTGTTCATCCACAACCCTAATAGGGAGAAGCACTTTAGTAAATGGAGTGAATGGATGTATGCTGCCAACAGAGCTTTTCTGTTTACATTCTGAACCAAAAGGGAGAATAACAAGTTGCACAGCTGTTTGGAGTCACTCCTACTTTGACATATTTCTCAAGCAAATTCATCATCAGTTTGTGCCATGCCCTTGTTGGCAAGATTTTTGTGGTTTACAGACCAGTCACAACACATTTTTTCCTCTCTGCTGGTGGTTTTCAAGTCTGTCCGGAAAACCACGTCAGGCCTCGTGTGTCACATCATTCTGACCTACATCCACGGCTCCTCCGGTTCCCCTTTTCTTCTCCCGTCTGGGAATGTTTTCACGCAGGGAATGATTTCATCCCCCAACCACGAGACAATACCTCACCCTTCCGCTGAATCACAGGCTGGAAGGAGGTGGAAAACATCTCTATCTGCTTTGGACTAATGGGTCCAAAACAAGCAGTTGTGGCTGTGTGAGTCTCAACAGTGTTGGTACGTAGCCGACTGTCTCCTACAGGTACAGACTGGCACAAATCAGCCGTGTAGTCTCTGAGGACCCGCTGATTTACCACATATGGCAATGGATGTGCGCCAAAAACACAGCAGTGTAGTAACAAGGCAAGGCAAGTTTATTTCTATAGCACATTTCATACACAAGGCAACTCAAGGAAACATGGAACACAAGGAAAGACAACATCTATAAGCATAAACAAACACAGCAATTAACAACATTCAGAAGCAAAGCAGAGAAAACAAAAGTAGCTAAAATAACGTAGCTAAAAGTAACTAAAATAACAAATTGACAATGTTAAAACATTAAACAGCAAACTTTAAAAACATGTAAAGATATTTTCTAAGATTTTTTTTTTAAACAAGTTTTTAACCTGGATTTGAAAGCATTTACACTCACGGCTGACTTAACTTGTGTCGGCAGCTTATTCCATTTATGTGCAGCATAACAGCTAAATGCAGCTTCGCCATGTTTACTTCAATCTCTGGGTTCCCCTAGCTGACCCAGATCTCATAGCTCTGCTGGGTTTGTATTCAATCAGCATTTCTTGAATATATTCAGGACCCAAACCATTCAGTGATTTATAGACCAGTAGCAAAATTTTGGAATCTATTCTACAGCTGACTGGGAGCCAGTGTAAAGCCTTAAGGACTGCAGTGATGTGTTCTGATCTCTTTGTTGCCAGAAAGATGGAATGATCCGAAAGCGAAGTTGGACCGGGTGTCATGGTTCGGATCTCAGTCCTGTTGTCTTGTTTTTTGTTGCAGTACCAGAGTGATTAGGGGGCGTTCCCCCAGTGCCACACCTGCAACCCATCGGTAATCAATGGACTTTAAAAGGGACTTCAGGAGCAACAAGCAGTTGCCTTATTCCTTGCTCACTGTCGTGTCCAAGTCTTCTCTGCACCCTTGTTGAAACGTATTTGTCTTCTAGCCTGTAGGTGTTTTTTATCTACGTGTGAGTATGGACACGTTGCTTTTCATTTGGTTTCGTACTGATTATGTTTTGTGTGTTTGTAGTCCTTGCCTTCTGCAAGCGTTTTTTGTTCTTTGTTTTTATCCTTGCACTTTGCAAGCGTTTTCCGTTACGATTGTTATTCCTCGCCTTATGCTAGTATTTTTCATTGCTTGATAGTCCTTGCCTGCGTGCAAGCGTGAGCCTATTTGTAAATAAATACAAATTGTATTTTCCTTACCCGAGCCTACGTTTCTGGGATCCACTTTTTCCTATTGACCTCGGTCGATACCTGACATCAAGGAGGTGCAAAAGCGTTTTCCTTATTTAGCGCCATTAAGCTGTAGTGAGAGGAGAGGATGATGCCGATGTCATTCGTTCATTTAATTTCCATAAAATACAAATTATTGGTGCATTTTTTTTATATATTCGGAGGTTGACATGGGCATACAATATAGATGGGTTTTCATATAGCATAATAAAGTGTTAATGCATCTGTCACATGAAAATGATCGCGACCATCCGTCCAGCCCGGGTTGCGTCTCGTGCTGTAAATCAACATTGCAAATTATCTTTATTATTGTTGGTGTTGGTATTGTGGTTGTTAAAATATATATGTTTTTATTTTATTCTTCACATTTATTTTATTTATACACATGTTGCTTCCTTAAAAACATAGCCAAGTGAATCCAAATTTCCTTCCAACATACTGTATTTGACACACACCAGGACTTCCCAACACACCCCTTATAAAATAGGAACTTTTATTCTTCGTATATTGCAAATTGTTTTCTGTTCTTACACAGATTTTTAGAGACTTGTTCTTGTAATTGAATCAAAATGAATCAAAAATATCTAAGCAAAAAGTCCAGTTTTTACATGACTCCCACATAGTTGATTTTCACACGTTTTCAAAGTTTGTATGGCTTCACACTCTATAGAGTGAAATCAACACTTTTAAAAGTTAAATATTTAACACTGGGGGAGAATACTTTTATTATTATAACCCACTAAACAGACCAACTCTGTGAAATAACCCCTACTCTGGACACCAGTTAACTCAGAAAAGGTTAAAATTACACTTTGGGAGTTAAAATCAACGTCCCAAAATTTAACACTGAAATTTTAATACTCCAATTTTTGCTGCATTACTTTTGCTTCCACCTTGTAACCATATGTACCACCTGTATGTTAGAGTTTCTAACACATGCCAGACAAAAACAGATTTCATATATATTCATCATTTTTTGCAGCTTTATTAACTAATTCAATAAAATTAAAACCTCAGCTATTCTGATCTCTTCCGAATGAGTTTCTTTTTTGGTTGGTAAAGTGTAATCATCATTAATCGATAATGGCTTGCAATAACAATGGTGTAACAACTTTGATAGATTTCTCATTCTACAAAAGAGATCGCATTATATGGTGAAGACCATGGCTTCCTGTCCCCCTGTATAAATCAATGGGAATAGCTCACATAAAGTTAAAAGCCCATTTAGTTCCCAAAGGGGCAGGACACTGCAGCAAACTTTCCTCAAACTAGAGGAAATGATGAAGTGTGCGGACGGTAGAGAGGAGCAGGTGTGGGAGGATGACTGGAGAAAGACAAATGAGGTACGTAAGAAATGTGAACTGAGTATTGGATATTATTCCGTTAGGAGTGATAATGTTCTGAAGACAGCCATGAGCCTCAGTGTGGATCCACTGGGAGGATGTTTGGATGCTTAGGCTTTGATGTTGACCTCCATAGAGAGGAATGGAACTGGATCTACTGTGACCCACTAGTTTTTTGGGGGTTTTCTGTCTTGATTTGGAAGGATATCTGCAGGGTAATCTACAGTATGTGTATATCATTATCCAAGCCTTTGTTGGGGAAAGATCTAAACATAGTAAAAAGCCGCACACTCGATGAACGACAGAATCCCACAAACATGAGCATGAAGTTTGTCAACATGCAAACAGAAAAATGCACGGTATTTTTTTCTGTTGCAATATTTCAAAAATAAATACAGCCCGATGAAATTCTAGCAAAACAAAATTTTAAATTCCATCAATTTAGATTGAATTCTGAATATGTTTATAGAGTTCATTGACATGAAAAACGTATTTTCAAAAAGGGATGGGTTCAATTATACTGAACACTGCAACACTGATAAAGTGATAAAAGGAGGAAAAAAGTGATCCTGGCTCAACATTTTCATCCAGATCTGCACAGCAAAATGAAGTCTTGTCTTCACAATGTACAGTTTATATTGATGGTGTTTATTTTAGTTTCACTATAATTATATTTACATTATAAGCAATAAACATGTTGATCAACATTTTTCATGGCGACAAGTACAAATTTTTCTGTTTGTGAATGATTTCTATTTAGCCATTCGTATCAGCACAGGTTGCAGCTTCTTCTTGCTGAAACGAAAATTGGTTGTAAAATGTATATTTATATCCAATAAGGTCCTACTCAAGATTTTTTTTTAAATGGATATACAGTAACTCCTCCAGAACGATTTTACTACATCATGTGCTCAAGATGTAGCATAACATGAACAATCAAAACGAAAGGGAATTTCATAAATTCCTTCAATAAATCATCACCTCTTAAACTGACCAGATGCACGCAAAAATTCCGCATGCTCAGGAGGTGAACTTTTGACCAGATATGAATAGCATTACGTTACCAAACGGGATTATCTCCCAGGCTTCTTCGAAGTCGAAGCTTTGCAATGGTGTAAATTCTCAAGTATTTACTTTTAGCTTGAAGCGAGCCAAGCTCTGTCTTCCACTGTATCCCTGGCACCCTGAGAAGAGCTAAATCTGTTCAAGGGAATCTGTTGCTGAGATTCCCCATGCCAAGCTGGCTCTGGTCCCACTACTTTCCTTCTCGACTTCCAGGAGGCAGCTGGGAGATGCTGGGCACCATAGCAACGCGAGGGTCTCATCACCCCGCTTTGGCTTTGTTTTAATGATCACCCCTCCTAATTCTGTGATTTCAGCATTTTTTATGTCAGAGCATGAGAGACAAGAAATGCGTTTGTGTTAATGTGTGTGTCTGCAACCGTGCAGTCGGTTGTAATCACAGGGCCCCAAAGCACAAAGCTAATTTGATAAGTGAGGGTTCATTACATGTGAATAAATGCAGTAGTGGTTTGGTCACTTTCTAAAAAAAACAACAACAAAAAACAAAAACAAAAAACTTTTTGAGGCATTTTATGGCACACAATAACAATAAATGTGGGCGCATATTGTGGTCTGTTGTTTACAGTGCAGGTGCACACAGTTGCTATCAGTGTTTGGTTGAATGTATGCAAGGGTTCCTGTGTGGTTTCACAGTGATTCGCAAACAAGCACATTCACTTTGCATTGCATCGGTAAACTAGAATAGCTCCCCCAAGGCTGAACAATACCAGTTCAAAGCAGCAAATTGTATCACAATAGATAGGCTAATCACCACCAACAAATTGTATGACAGAACTTTGTTATTATATAAGGTTGAGTGTTATACAAATTATAGCTTATTAGCAAGGTCTGTCAATTTTTTTTAATTTTAACTAAATGCGGCAACTAGCAAAGCAATCAAATGTTAACAACTTAATAACAACTTAGGAAGGCAATATAGAGATTCACACATATTCAAAAGTCAAATGAAATCGAAAGTCTCGTGGCTGGAATCCGGATACGCGATTGCAGTTAGTTTACCATTTAACCACCAAATCACTAATCAATACGAATGGATACTTGTTGTGAAAAACACATCATAGTCAAAAATGAAAAATCCAATTTGATCATAAGAGTAAATGGTCAATTGAGTGCACTTATATAGTGCTTTCTGCACACCATTTGTTATCAAAAGCGCTTTAGTAAGCCTCGTATCCACATTTTTGAAAACCTATAAATCAGAGTATACCAAGACTGTATGAGGCCAATTTACAAACGCAGCAACATCAACCTAATGAAAGCTTTTCCTTTTAGTTTAAAATAACTTACTTTATACCCCAGGTTCCCTCGTCATAAATAGTGGCCAACGGAAGAATTCAGGGTGTTTTTTCCCTTTTGTTCCCACAAGTATTAAATCAATTCATGTTGTTCATCCATGTCGTGTCTGTTGTACTAGCGAGCTAGCGCTAAGCTAACTGAGGTTTGTCTCTCTGGTCCAACGTCCAAGTTTGCAAACTCGTTTTGTGCTAGGACGGCGTCAGAGGCCAACAGTGAAGTAACAACAAAAGTGTCGATACACTGCCTTGATGACCTGTATTGACTGATTGTTAAACAATTGAATATAATGCTTATTAGCCGGCTAAAGATTCCAATACACAAGTGGTGTCCACACTATGGTCTGGGGGCCATTTGCTGCCCGTCGCTTATACATGGCCACAATGCTATTTTAAAAAAAAGAGTGTGGATTAAACTTTTCTGGCTCTGCAAAGACACACACAAATTTACAGCTAAAATAGTAAATTAATTTCTGTTTATAACACTGTGGAGATCATTCCATTTTGGAAACATAAATTGTTTCATCCATTTGCTGCTTAGTGTCAAGGTCCAATTTGTGAAAACATCACATCAATGGTTCTTTAAGTGTGGTCAGTTTACTACGGATTATTCTTGTTCTGGTTCAGAATGATGAATTTGGGATTCAGCTGCTGCTCAGTGGAGAAGCGGATCTATTACAGTGACACACAGGGATCACTCCAAAACATAATAAAATGACCTTTAGCATTAGCAGTTCTTCAAAAATAACTACATTTTATCAACAATGTATAATTGCTTAATTGATTTTGCCATGTTTAATAAATAAGTTTAAGTAAAATAAATAAATAAATAAATAAATAAAAGCGGCCCTTGCATCATTTTCTGTATGTGACCCTCGGAAGAAAAAGTTTGGGCACTCACAAACTTTAACGGGTGTACAGATCTCAATTTGAGTCACCAATTCATGTGCAGCCCCACTAAATTCATAATTGGAAGGCGGTGTATCAATACTACTACCACTTTAACGTAGGAGATATTGACATGTTTATCACCAACTGCACCTTTATGCAGATAAGCACCAGAAGTCTATCGGTTCCTCTTTGGCCTGTGTTCCATACAGCCTACAATGCGGATAACGATTGCATATGTATACTACGTTAGCAGATGTAACTATAGTATATGCATCATATTCTCAGTCAATGAAGTGTCAGTCAAACATGCTTTTGGTATCTGGATCTGTTCAAGTCAAAACGATGGCAGGTGGAGAGATGCATAAGCGCACTGTGGCAAACATGATGGAAGTATGATGACTCACAGAGCAGACAGAGCTGGTCGGGCAAAAAAAAAAAAAAAAAGATACTTGTTCCAAATATTGGAGGAAAGCAGATGGTGATGGCTGAAGAATAGAGGAAGAGAAAGAAGTGGCTGCTAAACATGCTAGCAGATGGTATCGCAGGGAAATGGAGTCATTTGGGGACAGCGCAAAGCAGCAGAAGGAGTCGAACGGCATTAGAGTGCACACGAATGTGTTAAAAAAAAACACTCAACAGCTTTAGGCAGCCAAGAAAGTAAACCACGGAAAGCCTCAGAAGTTCAGCTAAAGGTAACAGCAGCGGAAGTCACCACAACAACAAATATGTCAACAAATAATAGTGCTGTTAAATCAACAATATGGAGTAATTTGACCTTGAAATAACAGCTTTGAAGTCACATTAATGGCAATTGGTAAATCACAGACTACTCAGACATCTTTATTTGTGCCCCAGTCAGTAGTGGGATTTCCATCCACCCATTTTTATTTGAAATTTTCAAGAAATGCGAAAATTAAACCGAATGGAAACGCTAGAAATTTGAAAATGGGCCCAAAATTCGCAAAAAAAGTTTCTACGCTTCAAGGGGGTGAATTTTGAAGGGTATCGAAAAAAGGTAAATGCAAATTTTGGCTGTGGAAACAAGACGGGATACAAGTCGCGCGTACACGTACATTTGTAATCACAGAGCAATGGCGTACAATAAAGTAAGGTATGTTTGGGACGACGACGAAGCAGAAATCTTTTTGGAATTATTTAAATAAGTGAATATTAATGCAAGATGGCTGGAAAACAGCAAAGAAACTACGGTTTATTAAGAATTACAAATAAAAACTCATACGACGTCATCGCACAGCGCAGTCGCTTCCTGGTCTTTTAAATTACTGGTGAATCACATCTATATGGTGTGTACCATCACCTACAGCGCAGGAGTCCCCTCTTAATGTTCGCAAAAGAAGAACAGGTGGAAATGGGCATACGTCGCATGTCCGTTTTGCACATTTTCAGTGAATTTGCTTAAAAATTTGAAAGCAATTGGATGGAAACCCAACTAGTGTTAATGTTCCTGTTCACATGTGTTTCGTGTCACCAAATTGAAAATAATAAAAATAATAAATGAAAACAAACTTAACTTCAAAGTGGCATTTACTAGAGAATGATTAGCATATTAGCTGTTTCATGAATTATTATGACTCAAGATTAAGCTTGGACAAAATGGAGTGCACTACTCGGCTTTCACCAGCAGAGGTGCTGCTGAGTTAGTCTCAACTCATTTGCTTTCAAAAGAAGTCAAAAAGTGATGCCGCTATGTCTTTTTTTTTAATCAGTATCCTTCAGATGCTGAAATGGCAACAAGGAGTTCAGAACAGCTCCGTAAAAATATTTTATTTTACTTTGTATAAATTTGTAGTTAATCCATGTAACTACTGATCCATTTGATGGTTAATTTTCCCTATGGTCCATCAAGAAAATATGCACCATTCAGTGGCATTCCAACTGAGTTAATTGTTAGGGTTAGTTTGCTCTGTTTTGAGCGCAGTATTGTTCCTTAATGATTGATCTGATAGATACTGATTGTTTTTGGACTGTCAAATAAGACCAAACCACATCTGTTTGTGTTACCTTTTGTTTCGAAATGTGCATTTATTGACTATTGCGACAGAAAACATTTCATGTTTGTGACTTTCTGAATTATTGATTAGTAAGCAATAATGTCAGTATCAGTCAATAAGTTTTAGTTGAACCTCAGAAGCTAACAGTTTGTCAAGAAGGAACACTAGCCTTATATGTTTCTTATGTAACTGAACTTCAGGATGCAGCTGTGGAAAACTGCTACATTGTTAAAGATTCCAGCATTGGCAAAACACACACACGCACGTACTCATACAAACACATTCACTTAATTCTTGGTGCAAATACAGCAACTGCCTGAATTATTGTCGCACAAGTGTAGGTATTATCTAATTAAGTATACCAGGCTTCTATCTGCGTGGTGATAACCACAGCGGCAATAACCAAATGATGGTGTAGCGCTCAGGGCCTTGGCTCGGTCGAGGTTATAACCACTTTTTTTTTTATAAAATGTCATCAAATATAATCTTAAAATCTGAGTGGCAAAATGAGGCATCTATTTGCTAAACTTGACTAATTACTGCAGATGATTAACACCATATAATTCTGTAACATGCATCTATGCAATCATTTATGTTATTTTGAAGGAAACCCCTGCAGCACAGGTGCATGGTGTGTGTGGTCCTAACAATTCACTAAGATAAGTTATTTGTGATTTTATTGAAAGTTGTTTTGTTAGTTTTTTACAGGGGGGCACGTGATAGGTGTATATCACACTTTCAAGCCAAGTATCTAATCTCACAGGGGGGAAGACAGTCAGACTGAAAGTGAGATCTGAATAATATCGGTTCCTAATCTCAAGTATCGTCATGACTGTGAGGACAAACAGCAGAAATCCTTTGATGGGAAATTCAGCTTTTCAGAGGCTTAGTTTAAAGCTGCGGCGCCGTATGACCCCAGCAAGTTTCTCCTGATCAAGCCAAGTACAGTCAATGGCAACTTAAATCACCTCTCATCCTCTCAGACGGCACAATTGAGTAATGAGATTTCCATAGTATCACAACAACACAGCCTGGGACTGACTCCAACTGTGATTCAAGGGGAGTTTTGGTAAATCCGGACCAAAATCTGCGACACAGCTGCTCATCACGTTTAAGATTTCACAGAAAAGACGAGGGGAATCGGCGGCCAGAGGTCGACAAGTTGTGTTTTTGCGTCTTAGGCAGAGGATATCAGCTGTGCTTATACAGTGAAAACGGGGGTTGTTGCGTTGGTGGAAGTTGAAGATGACAAATCCCAACGTATCCTTGCGCGTTTTTGTGTGTGTGTGTGTTCAGATCAGCTGTGTTTGGACTAAGTGGGGCCGAAGTGAGGGTGCAACTTGAAGCAGACAAGGCCTTGACACAGACTCACTGCTTTGAGATGCTGCAGTATGTATTCTTAGAAAGAATGTGACCTGCAGCAGAATGCTTTGGAAAAGAGTAGACCATCCTGTACCAACACCCCCCAACAAGCCTGACTTCTGTTCAACAGGGATAATTCCAAGGAAAAACAAATGTGTGAGAGGAAAACATCTTTCTATAATACAATACATAGCACATGATTTCCTTGTTTTTCGAAGATAAAAATAATTTTGGGTCTTTTTTTTATGTTTTGAATTGATGCCACACATTTTGGTATTGACAAAAAGTTTTACAAAAATACCCAAAGGAAATCTTACCAACATCACCGTCACGTATGCACAGCGTTTAGCTCGACTGTGTATTGATAATGCTAGGCTAACTGCTAAGTGTGGCAGAGGGAAAAAAATCCTTACACCAGCCACACCACAGACAAACGAGTGTGTAACCCGCCTTAATCAGGTTAAAACAACACCTATTTCATCAAGAGTCCCATTTACTGTATATATGGTTCAGATAATGGATGGATGGGTGATGGAAAAGAAAACATCTGAAATTGCTTTCAGGGTGAGCTTTCACTCACAGGCTATAAAAGAAGAAAAAAAAGTCCTTTAAGGCTCGCTGGTGCTGCCTGGAGAATGTCTGTGAAGCCTGAGGAATGCACTGACATCATAGTTTGAAAAGCTTAAAGGTTGGGAGTAGTTCAATTTGCAATGCTGACTCCTCAGTGTCCCCTCTCTGCACTTCATTATGGCTGTTTGCCTCCCTGTAGGGCTAATATATATATATATATATATATATATATATATATATAGAGAGAGAGAGAGAGAGAGAGAGAGAGAGAGAGAGAGAGAGAGAATTCAAACTGAAATTATGGGGATTAGCAGCAATGATGCTCAAATTGTGAGTCACATTCAGTAACCTGTGGTGTTCAACAGGGTTATATTTTAGGACATAAGTTATTTAGAATTTACTTGATTTAAATTTAAATGTACTTAAATTATATGTTTGCTGGAATGAATCCATTGAAATGGGTTATGTTTGCTGATGATTCAAATTTATATTGTTCAGGCGAGAACACAAATGATTTACTGTCAATAGTGGAAAGGGAATGATAGAGAAATGGCTAAAACTTTATTTAAAATTATTTATTTTTTATCTATTTAAAATTATTGAACATGATTATAGTTCACAAACCTTCCTTGAAGCAACATAATGAATATGAATCAAATGTAAACTGTGCCATTACTGCTTTAGCGATGACTTGAAATTGTGTAGTTCTCTGTTATATTGGGGAAAAAAGCCTTAAAATGTAAAATAATGCCAAACTATTTTGTACTGTAGCTTTAGTCATTGTTTTGTTCGTTTTTTTTCTATATGATGCAGATGTTCGAAATGATGTGTTCTTGTTACGTGTTTACAAAGCACTTGTGGTGATATTGTTTGTCTAATGACTCGTCACTTGTGCAGTAAAATAACAATTTTCTTTGCGAGAGGGGAAGGTTATCTCTATTCTAGAAAATTGCACATTACTTGTGCATTATACATTAAGGCCCCTCGCTTTCATTTGCAGCATGCGCGCCTGAGGTGTCACTGGATCACTTTCAAGGCAACTGTGGCTGCATGCCAACAAAACCTGTGCAGGGATATTAAAAACAAATGACCAAGAACACTAATACCAATGACCTGTGTGAAACCCCCCTCCACCCACCCCCTCACAGAAACGTTCCTTTAGTGCAGAATGCTCACGTGTGCAAATGTATAGCCTACACATGTGCGACACAGACCTCATCTCATGCTCGGCAGAGGTCAGCGTGTGGTGTTTATCTGGAAATGGCTGAGTTAGAAAAGACCACAGAACTTCCAGAGAAGTGTGGGGGGCGGGGGTGGAGGGGAGTGGGGGAGGGGGTTGCACGTGACAGTGGAAGTCTGACTCAGAGAGACCTGTCAGTTGTTTGTCTTGTACCATCTAGTCCAAATAAAATGAATGGATTGTTCTTATTTACTCTTACATTGTTTCGAGATTCCCCTCATGGCTGTTCTGTTCGAAATGTGGCAGAGACAAACAGTTCTTTGGACTGTTCAAGTTCAATACACACATTGAGGGCAAGTTTAGTTAGTCAAGTGTGTTAGGACTTTTTTTCCCCCCATAGCGTTTAAAGATTGAATGTCTAAACTTTTAGTCACTGCTTCAAGGATTCATTTAATGCTGCATTAACACCAATAGCGGGGGAGGCGTGTCAGGCGGTGCGATTACATCAGAGGTGGGCATCGAGGGCCGCAGTCCTGCAGGTTTTGCGTGTTGCCCTTCTCCAACACAGCTGATATATGATCAGCTCATCAGCAAGCTCTGCATAAGCCTGATAACGATCCTGTTGATTGGAATCAGCTTGTGTTGGAAGTGAGAAACCTACAAAACCTGCAGGACTTCGGCCCTCGAGGACCGAGATTGCCCACCTCTGGATTACATTGTAGTCAATGTACTTCGCGTGGAAAGGTGCGAAAGGGCAAAGCGGAGGGCACGTTTGGAGCGGCGGGAGGCGGCGAGGTGAGGCGAAAATCTGCACTTTCGCTTTTTCACCCAAGTTGAAATATTTGAATTTTCTTCGCGTTTCGCCTCGAGGCAGCCAATTGGCTTTGAGTACGGGCTACGTCACACAGCGTCCTGTCTGTGGTCACACAGCGTCCTGTCTGTGGTCACAAAGCGTCCAACAACACAGCCAGCCGGGACCGAAAGGTGAACAAGGAAGTTGCATACTGAGTGCTGGTAAGTTACTTGCTGTTGAACTGGACCGAGGTTGTGTGTTTAGCATTAGCTAAAGCTACTTAGCGGCCGCCGGATTAAGCGGAAGTAAACACGTACATTTAAAAAAAAAAAAGCGCTGCTGGAGAAAATAGTGCCAGGAAAGAAGTAGAAGTATTTGGCGGTGCTCTCTTTTATTGACTTGCTAAAAGTGCTCTACAGTAGTTGTTCACCAAGCAACGCGCCTCCTGCTCTCCAAATGCATGCATTCCAAACCTTACGCAGTGAAACACTAGCAAAGGAAGCGTTCTACAACTCTCCCCCGCTGTTGGTCTGAAAGTAGCATAAGAGTTCCATCTATTAGGAGTTTTAAAGGAATTGAAGCATACACTTTATAGTGTCCAGTTTATGTGTGTCAATTGTCACATGTAATCACATTCCACTTACATGAAAACAGAATTTTTAATTTCAAAGTCTCCACTTTTTATGCTACACTGTTCATAGCTTGATAAAAGTTGTATTCATTTTTTTGCACTACAAACTGAGGCTGTAGTAACTTCTTAAAGGTATTCTTTCAGTTTCTGTAGTAATTATAGAGGACACTTGTTGTTCTCTGTCTTCCCATGCTCTAGCTCCTGTGTTGTGCTGGGAGTTCATTAAAATTCTGATACCATCATCTGACGAGCCCCAGTTCATTCTTGTGACGTGTTCAGCTTGTCACTTGGCAGACAGCAGCAGCATAGTACTCATTTTATCATGGCTGCACACATGTTTACACACCAAGGGCCCTGTTCCAACTCCCCCCACCCCCATATCAATAGGGACGATAACGGGCCTTACACTACATGAATGAGGTCTCTGCAGTCCCTGCTGACTTTATGATTAAATGGTCTACTCAAATAGGATAGAATTGTGCTATTCAGGACTGACGTAGTCCTGACATGGTTGCTTCTGCCCAAGCGCCAACAGAAACTTTCTGGAAAAGGACAAGCTCTTCGAAGAAAATGTGGACGCCGGATGGCTGAAGGTTCAACAGTTTATCAGCATAGTTGCTATGTTTTTGTGACATGTAAACCACACCTCAAGTGGCAGACTCTCATTGGACCGGCATGCAACTTAACTGTATCAAGATGAAGATTACAGTGATTGGAGAGAGATATTTGCGAGTTGCTGACGGTGTAGTGGTACATTCACCTGACTTGAGTGCAGGCAGCATGGATATTAAAATTCTAAGACGGTGTGACTGTGAATCGCAGTCTGTCTCTATACTGTATGTGCTAGTGATCAGTTGAGGGTGTAATGACATCAGCTGGAACCTGCTCCAGCTCGCTGCAGCCCTGAACACTGTAAACAGGATAAGCAATATTGAAAATGAATTGATATATTTGGCCTGAGATTGCTTAGACTGTGGTATAGGAGAGAAAATTTGGATTTCAAAGTGATCCAAAAGTCAAAATGGGAGCTTGTTCTCATACTTCAATTTCATTCTTGCACCATCATGGTTATTTTGTATCTGAGAACATCAGACGGTTGCAGCTCATTCAGAACGTTGCAGCTCGGTTTCGGACCAAAACAAAGTGATTAGGACATATCATCTGCAGACTTGGGTCAATTATTGGAACCCAGAGTTCAAAATAAACATGGTGAAGCCGCATTTAGCTGTAATGCTGCACACAAATGGAATTTGTAAGATACTTTTGTTCTCTCTGCTTTGCTTCTGAATGTTTTTAACTGTTGTGTTTGTTGTTAGGTGTTGTCTTTGCTTGTGTAAAGACATTAAGTTGCCTTGTGTATGAAATGTGCTATAGAAATAGACTTGCCTTGCCTTTTGCAGCTGTTTTCATTAGGGATGTTCGATACAACTTTTTTTTCAGACCAACACCATTACAAGTAGCTACTCAAGTCTTGTGTAGCCATCGATACTGACACCAAGTACCAATACCACTAGCACTTTTGATACATAAAATTTCCCCTCAAAAAACTAATGTCAGATAATTCTGAAGAAAGACCATTTTATTATTTTCCTTAAAATTGCATGAAATAAATGGCGATTTTCTACTCTTGTGATTTCTAGTTCCTGATTGTAAAATAGCCACAAGAGGGTGTCGCCCACCGTTGCAAGTACTGATACCTTGAAATAAGGTCTGATACTGCCCAATACCTTACTCACTCATCCCTTCTTTCCACATTCACTATAATGCCACTGCTGCATTTACTGGCAACACGACAGTGAGAGTGTAAGTGACATAACGTGTTACAGTGAGAAAGAATTCACCTTGATCATGTTGATATCATATATCACACAACATCAACATACTGGAGCCGCTTGTGTGAATCGCAATGACTGTGTTACTATGTTTTTCTACAAACACAGCAGACACACAAACTGTCAAGAAATGTGAAGTTAAAGCATTAACTGATTAATTAATCACAAAAAAATATTGCATTAATCATAAATTAAAGCAGATTAATCGCACTATTCATTTTGACCATAGATTTCCTTTAGCGTGAGAGCGGATGGCTACGGTAGCACAGGTTGTGTTTGAGCAATAAACATAATTACATGCATTATAGTAAAGCATTTAATAAATGTTTGAGTATCACATTTAGAATATTTGTTTATGTCAAAATATTGGGGTCATTTTTTCCCCATTTTAAATTATGCAAGTAATTAACTGATTAGTAAAAGAGGAGGATGAGCGTGTGCAGTGGACCAAAACATTTTGAAGACGTCCTCATAACATTAAATGTCAAAAGAATCAACACATAACCAGTGCTTTTGCTGGAAAAATCTTTGTGATTAAAAAAAAAAGAGGCCTTTTTTTATTGAGCGATTAATCATGATTAATCAAAATTCTAAGATGTGATTAATCTGATTTATTTATTTATTTTATGTGTGACAGCTTTAATTCTCACACACTCACTCTCTCCCCTCTCTCTTTCTGATACACGCACACGCCTACACACACATGCAAGGTAAATGATCCCATGGTCTGACACATTCTTTGTTTGGCAACTCTTTTCATGTTATTTGAATGGTCCAGTGTGACTTGAAAACAAAAAGCGGTACGTGTGTAGCTGTTGCTGTGCTCACTCTGCTGGTATAAATGAATCACATCCTTTTCGCTTCATTAGCTTTAAGTGGACACTCCAGTGTTGGATAGAGTGGATGTGGGCGTTACACATTAAAATGGAGGAGAAAAATGATTGCAAACCCCAGATAAAAGGACCACTACTCTCATTTCTCTTTGAATAAGAAGCAACAACTCACATTCTATTTCTACATCTGGCCACTCTGTTCCTCCCTCTCTACACCTGTACGCAAACTAGTGGTGCAACGGATCATCATTGATCCATGGACGGTTCGGATCAGGCCCCAAGGTTCGGATCACGCCCGATTCGCGAATTGTTTGGTGCGCATTTACAGTCGATAACATTCTGACGTGACATGTCACGGAAGCTGAAACATACTCAACGTAACAGGCTAAGCCTAACTTCAAAATAGCGTTTACTAAATACAGTAATAAATTAACAGCAATGTAAATAGCCTTACTACACTTTTACTTTGAAGTTCTCCCACATGATGGCATGATGGCTAGTTTGACTTCCCTTTTAGACGTTTCTTTGATTGACATTGTAGTTGTGACCAACATCAACATAATGCTATCCCGAACTCATGTTCAATCGCTAATTTAGGACGTTAAGAAACCGCTAATTAATTACGCGGTCATTGTATGAAACGGCAGAAGTCTCCGGCGTAAGTGGCTAGCGGCTAGCTGTTAGCATGACTGCCGGATGGTAATTAAATTTGACAGCTTGTACCTGGCTTACTTGAATTATTTTTTAATATTCTGGACCAAGGCTACTTTGTAATTCACTCTCCATGTTTAAAGGAAGGGAATGTGCCTTAAATTGCCCGTTGAGGTCTTTTCATTATTATTATTTTAAAAAAGGATAAATAGAACTTTTCTTCATTTATTTTATAAAACACTTTTGCCAATTAAAAAAGAAAAACCTTCAACTGAACCGTAGCTTTTGTGATCCATTACACCACTAACACACACGCACAAGCATGCACAAATGTATAGACGGATGGCAGTCTGTTTCAAAGTCAAGCTGTTCTGGGTTCAAGTCTGAGCTCAGGACTTCCTGTGTGGAGTTTGTATGTCCTCCCAGCGCTAGTCAGTTTCTCCACTTACGCCGGCTTCCTGTCTTTTGTTTATTCAAGACTCTACAATGTCCATAGGTTGTGAATGTAATGTAATGTAATGCTTGTTTGTACCATGCCTGTCACCCAAAGTCATCTTGAATGTGCTCCAGCTTACCTGTGACCCTAAATAAACTACAAGTGTTTTTTTTTTCAATGTAGGCCAGACAATCAGGGAGCACTTCAACAATGACATTTTGTGGTGTTTGTTTCATTCAGCACGCGAGAAGAGGCAAGAGTTGAGGCAGGACAACTTGAACGTTGCGTCACCATTATAATGTGCTGGGGAGAGAAGAGTGAACCATGTGCATTACATAACGGTTTACCTGCCTGTGTATCAGTTGCGCAATGTGAAACCTGACATACTGTAAGCATTAGCATCATTGTCACACCTCACAGTAACACTGACTTCCCTGTAATAGTGCAGCTCACTCTATTGTTGAAGAAGTGGAAACTGGCTTGAAAGAAATCCCCATTGACAACTGCTTTCCAGTTCCGTTCCTGTGAATTTAGACTCACTTCCTCCTCTTGTGCCCTCCGGACAGCCAGTGAGCCACTAATAGGAGATTCCGCTGTTTAATGTGGCAGCTTTTCCATTTTGCTCCCCAGTGTCAACATATCTTCAAAGGCGGTGGAACAACTTGTGGATATGCGGGTGGAGGGAGGGGGGGTGTCAGCGTTCAAGGGGCATTGCCAACAAAGAGTGGAACCAAGCTCAAAAATTAAATACACATCACTTTGATGGCTTGCTACGTGTAATTACACAACCGATAGCAACATATGCTCAAATTGCCACCAGCCAGTGCAATAAATAAGGGGTGTGAACATGTAAGCGATAAAAAGAGCAAAGGGACATGTCAAAGGCAGGCCAAAAAAAGAGAAAAAGGTGTGTGTTGGTTGAGCACTTTGCAAATATTTCTCCCAGTTTAACACCTGGAAAATTACCTTATAGTTGATCTCCCCCCAAAAATATGTGTCCCTTTCCTAAATTTGGCCCACCGAGCATTTCCATAATTAAAAAAAACTGTAGTATGGGTCAAATTCAGAGGTGGGTGGAGTAACCAAAGTTGTACTCAAGTAAGAGTAGTAGTACATCAAAATAATATTAGTTAAGTAAAAGTAAAAAGAAGTCATTAAAAAAAATCACTCAAGTACAAGTAAAAAAAATATTCGCTGAAAAGAATAGGCCTACTCAAGTACTGAGTAATTGCTTGAACATGAAGTCTGATTTATTTTTGGGGAAAATCGTCTTCAGATAAAAACATAAAATTATGTGCAAATGTTGACCTCTTCGAATCATAAAATAAAAAATGTTTTGAGCTTGTTGTGTTCTAACTAAAGCAGGCGTGCGCAATGTGCAGTGTCCTCTTTTTTTCCCCCTTTTTTTCCTTGTTTCAGAGCTTAACGACCCACTCACAAGTTAATTGTTTGATTGATGCTGATATGCGACGAAGATGCTCCTTCCAAAAGCGAACGGTGGCTACGGGGGGTTAGGTGGTTGAACGGGTCTCTATAAAGACTCGGTTCGCATCGTCACATTGAAGAGCCGTTCAAAAGACTCGATTCGTTCATGAACGTCACATCACTAGTGTCCGTGGAAATGCTCCCACACAGTCAATCTAGCAGAGCGCTTACGTGAAAATACATCTACTCAAGTAAAGGTATTGTGTTGTAAAACTACTCTTAGAAGTACTTTTTTTTTTAAGTTACTCAAGTAAATGTAACGGAGTAACCTCTGGTTAAATTAATGTAGCCGTTCTTTCCTCAAAGAAAAATATTCAATTAAAATGTTTTTATTCATTTAAATGTGTTCATTGATCTGTTGTAAAGAAATAAAATGTTTTAAAAAATGAATAATCTAACATATGTATATTCATTATTCATTATTCATCATTTCCTATTGTATAGATGCAAATGAATGCATTGGAATGCATATGCTGCTAAATGGCTACGGGTAGTCACATCTCCAACTCCCCTTTGGTGGCGCCGCACGATGACATTTCCATTCAAGTGATTGTTTGGAACGCATTGGTAATTGATGAGTTGCTGAAGGGACTCGATTCCCAAGTAACTACAGTAAATGGCCAGCCAGTGGCACAGACGCTTCTGCACAGATCAGCATGAAGTCATTGTGGTGCTAACTGTCTCTAATGCTCCATTGTTACACAGTGATGGCTGGAACAATGGGTCACATTCCAGGCCTGGTGAGCCATGCAGAACTACTGCATATGCACAAGATGAGAGACACTTGAATCTGTTGATCTGTAGTTGCAATGTGTGTGTACGTTTGACGGTGCGGTTGTGTGTTTGCGCGTGCATGTATGTGTGCATTTGTGTGTGTGTTGTCTGTGCCCTATGACCACTCTTCCACTATAGGAGCTTGGCCACAATGAGACTGTTCTGGCAACATGCTGGGTGGCCCATTCATGTGCCACCATGCACGATGTCCTCCAGTGGCATGGACCTGGGGTGCCGGCCGGGTGTGGGGTGTTATGACAAAAACTGCCAACGAGGAGAAACAGTTTTTAAAGGATTGTCTCATGTTAATTATGAATTGTAAAGGAGAAATAAAAGTGTCAAATGGAGCACAATAAACACCCTACCTTAACTTTGAAACATGTATGCGACGCTCGTCTCAGTAAAAAAGAATATGTGGGTCCTGTTCTTGAGAAAATTACGTACCACATCTTTACTAAATAGTTGTTCATGATCAAAGGAAGCACACAGTTCATTTAATATAGCTTGTTACATGCTCTGATCTTGCATGTGTTAACTGGCCTTTTGCTGTGGGACTCACACTCATTAACACGTGACCATGAGGGGATCCACCACTAATAGGCCCAAAACCTATTTAGCGTCCTAACCCATGGGGTGCATCTAGTGTAAATTTCCCCTGAGAAATGCTTAATTTCCACAAAGAAACTATCCCTGATCTCATTTACTTTTGGGGACATTCTATTGATCTTTGAACGAGTTGGTGGCTTATTCTCCGTCAGGGAGGAGGGTTCAGAGGTTAGAGGTCAGCAACAGATCAGCTCTAGAGATAGAATGGCTTGGGTATCTATTGAAGGGCACTGTGGCTCGTACAAAGTAAATTCTGTAGAGTAAATTTGTCTATTTAGACTGGGACCAAGAGAAGAGAAGAGAAGAGAAGAGAAGAGAGTAAACTAAAGAATTGCAAAAAATACAATAAAAGTCACTCAAGGGTTGAGGAACAATTTGACGACCTTCAGCTTTGGCGACAGCGAATCTACTCCCTGAGCCACGCAGCTCCTAAAAATGTATTTTTGGTCTCTTGAATATATATATACCTTTTGTATACCTATTTTTCATATTTGCAATTGTACAATGCTAGAAGCATTCAACTTTTATGGGTCTAGTTTATAAAAGTTGAATGTGACCGTTATAATGTATAGAGTTAAAGTACTGTTACAGTATATCAACTTCAGTTCACACTTGACATGTTAACAAGTCTGCTGTCAGCCTAAATTCTTTCACCGTCCTCCACATGCGACAATCAATATTTTAACACACAGTCTGTCAGTGACAGCCATTGCCAATTGTTAGCAGATTATTTTTTAGATCATGGGAGACACATGATGAATCATTCATGAAACGTCATCTGTTTAACCTGCTGACATGGCGGTCACCTCACGAAAACAGCAGCTTATGTCCACTTCAAGCCGTGCGGTGAGCAATGAGACGAGCATGTTCTCATGAGAATTTGGAAGGATTTGTTATAGTATGTTGTGGTCATTTTTACCTCTGTCGGTTTTGGTTAAATATAGTCGCAATGACTTACTCATCAGCAGAGTAACATTTCATTGCTGATTTCAGTCCAACAAGGTTGAATATTGAAGCTACCATGTTACATTGGAGCTCATTTTGGCAAGGTCGCATTGCAAGTCATTTTATCCATTTAATGATGCAGGTCATTTTCACTAACAGTGAGTTGAATTCAACGTTGCTAAATGTGATGCAATTGTCCTTAAATTTAATACGTACTTTATAAGTATATAAAGTATTGAGAAGTATACCGCTAAACAACATTACAAACACAAAAACAACTTTAAAACACACCTACAAAGTTTTACTAAAATCAAACTAGAGGGGACGTGAACATTTTTTTATTTATTTTTTTTACAAATCCCATCAAGGCATCAAATAATATGAACTACACATGTAACAGCAATTACATTTTGTAATGTCTTGCAGGCTGGTACATTTCTAAAATGCACAGTGTGCATAAGGTTATGTTTAATATAAAGCATGAATCTGTAAGGGTTTTATGTCTTGACTTTTATTTTCTACTGGATAGTAATTTGCAGAAATGAAAGACATTGAATATGATGTGTTTGGGAATCCATCCATTTAATCCAGCAAAAATAAATCATCACTTATGCCACCATAGATAATGTTTCCCCAAGTGGCATTAATTGATCTACAGTGGCCTGCTGTGTATAAGATTTCACTGTGTCTTATGTAATCCCAGGGATTCCCACTATGAGCTAGCAACATGTCACATTTTGGAAAGCGAAAGTGGTGCTATCATATCATTAGCCTGGACTGAGAGTTGTGTATTAAAGGGCAGATCGTTTTTTTTTTATCTGATCCGTACCGGATGCAGATATACTTGAATTGATTTGGTTAGGTTTTATTAACCATTATGTGGGCTGACTAATGCATATCGTTGCCGTTGGGCGGAATTATTGTATCTCTAAAATCCTTGCTTTTCAAACCGTCAAAATGGCATGTTTGTTTAGCCATTGACATTACATCGTCAAGCCATTTTCAACACTTTGGTTTGGTCAAGTAATTGTAGAATAAATAAATAACAACCACCATGTGTGGACTGACCAACAATGAAATTGACCAAATTGGATGTTTCTGCCCAACGCCAGTGATATGTCATTGTATATAAATGTCAACATAACACAGTAGACTTTGGCGAGCAGATTTTCAAAATAATTTTTATTTGCTTCCAAATCTGAATTGAGATCATGTCCAGATGAAATTTAGCTTGACAGCTTCTGATTCTGCGTACTATAGCAAATTTCATTCAACAATTTGTTTTCTTTCAATGTGATTTAAGGACCTCCACAATGTGTGACTTTTTTAAGGGAAAGTTCAAACATGATTTGATCAAAATAATATCTGAATTGACAAATGGTTGAAAAATCTGTCGAAAGCATTCAAATTAAAATACAACCAGCAATAATAAACGCCTCCCTTTTTTTTTATATCTCTAAGGGGCTGTTGATGGCACTTTTAATTTACAATTTTAAACATTCCAGAAGATGATTTATTTTTGCAAAGAAGCCTTGTGTCAACAGAAGAAATGAGGATGCATTTGCCTTTCAGAAAATGTTCTTTTCCCACATTGCATAATTTGCTGCAGGGACTCATTGCACGAAAAGCAGGTAAAACTGGAAGGGAATCTTCATTGGCAAAACTGACAGTCGTTACACCATTCCACACCTGCCAGCGCAGGATTCTTGGTTAGATTACAATCTAACATGACAGCGCATGACAAATAGCATAATAAAGAAGCATAAGGTGAAAAGTAAGATACAGAATCTCACAGAAATATGCCAGTGCATAGAGGTGCCCCACCTCTATGCACTGACAGAGCTATACATTTTTGGGTGTGGCTGTACTATCTTTAATAGCGCACCTGTAGTAAAAGGTCATGCTGAAGGATCTGCAGCCTTCAGCAAAGTAAAATGTGAGATTACTGCAGCACAGACACATCTGAATTGCAAAATCAGAATATTTTCAATATTATACTGTCGAAACTATATAATATATATATATATATATATGATACATTTACGGAAGGTGTTTGTGTGTGTCCATTGCACACATTTATACCAGTAAGTCAGCACTAAAAACCGTAAGAGCTGATTAGCCACGCTTGGAGTTTTAAAATAGAGATGTTACCATGTGCTATTGACGTCTGCTGTAGTTTCAGGTTACATGTTTTGCTTTACCTGGTGACGCTTCGACGGTTCTGCTCTGATTGCTTTCATTTGTTTACTTACCTCTCCCATACTGTGGGAATCTCATTTTATTTCCCTTTGGCCTTGGGGTATATTGACAAACACCCAGCAAGTTCCGAGTTTTTTTTTTTTTTGTGCTTTTGGAACATTTCATATATTGACAACAATAGCGAAATTGTCCCCATCCACACAGCCCAGCAAAAAACACTGAAAATGTTGTAATGTGCATCTTTAATGTCACGTAAATAAACACTATGCGCATATGAACAGGTGGCTTTCAGGTCTTCCAAATGATCTTCTTCAGTGTCATATGTAATTAAAGTAAATGAACAATTTGCTGAAGAAGTATTTTGAGCACTACGGTTGATATTGTTGTGACATGTCACACAAATGATCATTGGAGGTAGTTAGAAAGGGGGAAAGTAAAAAAAAAAAAAACTTTCTTTGATACCAGTTTTTAAAAAGTTCAGGTTGCCAGGCTCCAAAACACTGTTGTTATGTATGAAAACAGTAGTATTTTTTGCTAAAAACTGTGTACACAGACCCTCACTACCTTTTCCAGGTAGAGTACATGGTAGAGTAGATTGTGTTTGTATGTTTAATTTTTCAAAAATCTTAGATTTTTCACGAGTACGTGAAAACTGGTTTCCAGCTCCTTTAAATAGTTCTGTATGTATTTAAATTTGATCAAAAAAAGATTCATATTAATGCTTTTATGTTTATGTACAAGAAGGTAGCAAGCATAATAATGAATAGGGATGGACAAATACCGATACGAGACCTTATTTCATCGCATCGGTTCTCACGACAGTAGATGAATACAAAATTCCCATTGATTTTATGCAATTTTAAGGAAACATGTTGTATTGGGATGTATACAGAGTCTGGGCTTCGGCCTTCCTGGGTGGAGTTTGCATGTTCTCCCCGTGCTTGCGTGGGTTTTCTCCGGGTACTCCAGTTTCCTCCCACATTCCAAAGACATGTCAGGTTAATTGAACACTCTAGATTGTCCATAGGTGTGATTGTGAGTATGGATGGTTGTTCGTCTCTGTGTGCCCTGCAATTGGCTGGCAACCAGTTTAGGGTGTACCCCGCCTACTGCCCCAGCCAGCTGGGATAGGCTCCACCACACCTCCCCGCGACCCTTGTGAGGACAAGCGGTTAAGAACATGGATGGATGGATGGACAGCTCATTTTTTAAAATTATCTGTCCATAATTTTGGGGGGGAATTTTACGCGTCAAAAATAGTGCTATCAGTAGTTTGTACCGGTATCAGTGACTACTCAAGAGTGGAGTACTCATTTAGGGAAAGAAAAGTGGTAACTTGTCATGGTAAGCCTGGTTCCTGCACCGGAAATGTTATTGTTTGGTGTATGTTTTTCTATTCCATCAAAAGTAGCTAAATGTACTAAAAGAACTATGATATATGAACCATACCATTTTTAGGAAACATCTGGTACGGTATATAAATGATAGAGCGAGGCACACTGTAGTCTGTTGATTGATAGGTAGAGAAATGTCACTTGAATTTTCTAAACCAAAAACACCAAATGCAAAGGAGGATG
Organism: Vanacampus margaritifer; assembly: GCF_051991255.1. NCBI lineage: Eukaryota > Metazoa > Chordata > Actinopteri > Syngnathiformes > Syngnathidae > Vanacampus > Vanacampus margaritifer. The sequence continues at coordinate 26,541,622 of NC_135432.1, read as the reverse complement.
TCCTCCATTGTGTTTCTTGTCCTTGTATTATTCAATGATGTCACACGAGTAGCTGGCAGACACACCCTTCCTGTCTTTCTAGACAACCTGTTTCCCAGTATCGTACCATGGCGAGCTCAACTAAATTGCTTGGTGAAATTTGTATTCCTAACTTTGAGTGCTTCTTGTCATTTTCTGCTTCCACATTTATATTTCCCTTCTGGATCCTATTTGAAATTATTGGCGTATTTCCACGGCTTTTTTTGTAAGTCAACACGACTCATGTATAGTGTTGATCCACCAAGCACTGTGCTCCACTGCTGACGTCAGGCCAGGAGAATGTCAACAAAGCCGGGACTCCAGGCCCAACCTCTCCCACGTTCCCTCCTCCCCTGCTCACATCAATGGCCCGTGTTTACAATAGGCTTCCCTGTACACAAGTGACTGAGGAGCATGAGAGGAAAGTTCCACATCCGTGTGTGTTGCTACGACTGTGCTGCTTTGTTTGAACTGCCCACATTCTGAAGCAGTGTGCAGGGCTTGTCAGGCAGTCATCTGTAGGAGAGGAGCTAAGTCAACAGCTGGCCTTGACGTCAAACTTGAAGTCAGTCTTCCTGGGATGATAAAGGATGGTTTACATAATGATGGAGGCCTTACGTATGTGCACAGGTGGATGAGCACTGGGAGTCTCCCCGTCATGTTCAAGTGAAAGTACAGGAGAATACAGGTGACAACGGCTAGTTTGTATGTGAATGTAGCCTGTGGGAATCATTAAAGGATTATCTTATCTCGTGTTGTAAATCACTCTATAGAGAACTACACTTGAACGCATCTAATGAGATCCAATGTGAAAGCTGTGTAAAATATTGTGTGTATGAAAAGGTAGCAATGCTACCCAATTGGAGTATTACATTTTAATTCCCATTATAGTGTGTTTAATAGGTTATAATGACCATGTGTGTGGTCTCTATATAACTAATAATTTGTTACAATAGGAAATACGGTTATTTAATTACATTAGATTTGTGAATTAAAATGTGAAAAAACACGTGCATTTTGATCTTTTGTGAATATCAAAATAGTTCCTGCCAAGTTTGTTTGAAGACTACAGGATGTTGAGAATTCCAAACATCCAACACCCATCTACTTCCATCATGTCACTAATTTCTAAACGGTCACCAATGTTTATTTACAACCATACCACCAGAGAGTGGGTGGTATTTTTCACTCATTTTAATCACAGAGGCAAAATCATCTGTGATGATATGGTGACAGGATGAACAGACGGGAAAAAAGAAGAGGGCGTAAGGGAGTGAAGGAATTTTTTGCATAGCATTCCTGCCCAGGGGACAACATAGCGAGACGACTCCTCCCGCCTTTTCCCCCAGGGCAGGGGGTGGAGAGGCACGGGTGGGTGGGTGAGCCTGCCGAATGCTGCATTGTGTCCCTACCATTCAAAGGTTAATCCCCTCGTCAGGCAACGGAAGCTTCAATTCCACAAAATTGACCTCTTCGAGTAACTTGAACGGGACTTCATGCAGTGGATTTGATGCATTCATGGTGTAAAAAAAATGGTGTGAGCTTTTGAGATGGACACTTCTGCTATCAATTTCCTCTATACATATAAATATATATATATATATATATATATATATATATATATATATATATATATATATATATATATATATATACAGTATATATATGTTAAAATTAATCACATGACTTCACGATTAATCACAAATTTTATACCTGTTCTAAATGTACAACAAAATGTACAATAAATTATTTTTTCTAAGTTTTCATGCTCTTGTGGAAAAATGTTTTTTATGTCTGAATCTTTTTGTCATTGATACAGTAATTTCATAATAATTCTTAAAATGTAGTTAAAATTAAAAAGATGTACTGTACTGTAAAAAAAAAAACGAGTGTGATATTGATTTGTGTTAAGGTCATTTTTCTGCCACTATATGGCATAATTACATTTTTAAGACATTGGTGACAGCTCAGTTCTTTTTTCTTTTCAAACTAAGAGCTATCTGATCTTTAACATGAAGTAACTTGGAAAATTTGGCACATTTTTTAAATTGTAAATTACAACTTCAACACAGTCTCCACAAATAAATGCATTATTATTAAATGTATTACTGCAAAAAAAATTACGGGGACGTGTCTGCTGCGTAGCAATACCCCCAGTACAGCCTTTCCAAGTAAAGGGTGGTCATCGTGCTTTAAATAAAATTAGTGGTGTTAAAGAAACTTTAAATTAACTCAAAATTGACACTAATTTTGACACCCCTAATATATATATATATATATATATATATATATATATATATATATATATATATATATATATATATATATATATATAAATGCAGTGCAGTTTTAAACCACCAGATCAAAAGTAATACAAATAATATAAAATTCATACCAGGCAAAACTTAACTGCATTGCTAGTTTACTAATGTTGTGGTTGGTGAGACTTAGCAAGCACATAAGCAGCATCATTCCGGCCAAAGAAATCCACCAATAGCTGAGCACTCAAGCTTCCTTTGTTTTTGGGTTCAGCAAGTTCACGCTAGCCGTCCCAACTGGCAACGTATGGGAACCCAATCAGAAACATCTATTTTTTTCTTTTTTCTTTTTTTAAAGATACTCTGTTATAACAATCAAGGAGAAGAGAAAATAATCTGGACTTCCTGATATGGGGTTTCCCAGGGAAGCCGCATTCAGTCATTTCTGGGTCATGACATCAGTGGCAGCAACACAGAAGTGTTTTGATTCAAGCGGAGGAGATGAGGAAGCTGGTGGGAAAAAAAACCCACTGCCATCACGACAACAACAATAACTCCCTATCCTGGGTGCCAATGCAAATCAGCTGTAAACAGTGTCAGGGGTTGGGGGGAGGGAGTTGGGGGGAGGGAGGCGGGGTTTGCATTGCCAGAGTAGAAAATAGAACAGCTACCATCTTTTAAATAAAAACAAATGCAGAACTAAAACGTAGAACTATACAGTCATTGGGATTTATTTTTTTTATGCTCCTTTGAATAATCGCTTTCCGAGGATGTTACTCATCTCTAAATATGCCTTCTACGTGATTTCAAATTCCATTACCTAACATAGTGAAATGGAAAAACCAAACCCCTTTTGTGCATCCCCAGTTGGGAATTAAACATGAGTCCATGCCAACCTGCTTTTACAATGAACGGCAGCAGTGTCATGAGTTGTTTGGGTGACGACATTTAATATGTCACCACTCTCGATTTCCCACGAGGATAAATGTGTACAGACCTCACCGGACAATTTGCCCCCTCCTCTCTTAACCTCCGTGGGAAGGTGACACAAGAAGCCTTCTTCCTGGTTCAGCGCATTCTTTGTCATTTTGCCAGGCTTTCCAAAAGACTGCCCATTCGCGGTGGACTCTCTCTCGGGCACTTTCGTGTCATCTTCACGAGTGCGCTGCGCAACAAACCGATGGCGCAACAGAGAAGTGGAAGCAACTTGAGAAAAAAGATTTGCATGCCATGTCTGCATGGTCATAAGGGCCGCTTAGCCAAGATTGGTGACAGAAACACTATCATTTTGGCTAAAAAATTAAACAAAACATTATATGTCACAAACAGTCCACAATGGCAGAACATGGCAATTAATCAGCATTTTATGCTTATAACATTAAACCTGTAAAATGTGTGTGTTTACCGTACTAAAAACGTTCTCTGGAGTGTCCCATTCAGCCTTAATTCACATAATACAGTAAACCAGGGTTATCTAAAGGCAGCTTTGTTCATATGTGTTTTTCTTTAAAAATGTGATCTGGGACTACTGGTCTGGCAAAATTGTCATCTTGATAAGCTTTTCAACAATGCAATGTCAGTTTTTACTTAGACATTGTGAAAATGTCCCAATAGAGAAACAAGTTGCCTGAGTAGATGGGGATTTACCGGTTAAAATCTAACAAGTAGTTGTTTGTATAAGTGATCACAATTCCTAATAATCTCAAATAGTTTACTATTAATTATTAAAAAACTTATAGGCATATAATTTATATAAAAAATATACATTTTTATTAAATAATAATTGATATCATTTAAAAGTTCATAACTCAAACAAGCCGAAACAATGTGCTTTCCAAAATCATATTTGGATTTTACCGAGTGCAGTGTTTCCCAATAGTGTAAAGTTAACTCTTTTCTCTGAGGAATTGATAATCACAAATTACAGACGAGCCTATTCATAGGCTACTACGAAATCCCCTCTGTCAACAGTGTCATTACCAGCAGGAATGAGGGGGATAAACCCAGAGGTCTTATTTCCTGTCATCTCAACTCCAAAAGGAGAGGTCTGAAGCTGACTGCAATCACACCATTGTAAACACTGGGAGCCTCAATGCGTCATTCCCTTTTTACACACAGATTACAACTACCCCTAAAAAGACACAACAATAGTCATAAACAAACCATTCACCAGCCCCTCGGTAGCCAAACCCCTAATTGAGACAAGTGGGGATAATTTCCTGGAAGAGCAGTATGAGGGTGCTACAGGTATGTTGATCACCTTTGACCTCAAAGCAGGCCTTTGCTGACATGAAAGTTGACCCATGTTGACCCTTGGGGTCCTTGACAGGCCTTTCAATGAATGCCGAGCCACAAAGGCCACACTTTGATGTTCACTAGAGCACTTTTCCCATGGCGTCGCTCGTCAAGATTCCTCAGGATCAGGAGGGGGTGAAGGCTACCTGAGGAGAGGTCAGGCCACACCGGAGGTTACCCACCGCACAGCTATTCCTTTTTCCTTTATGACACCTCTAAAAATAACTAACCCCCAACCCCTTACCTCATCCGGTCCCTTGCGACAGACCCATGCAAACTTTCACACATGCTGACGACTTCCTTATTTGGGAGGAGTTTAAACGACTTGGCAGCTAATTCCGAGCCTCAGCGGATAATATTTCAGGGTTTGTGTGTTTATTTGTGTGTGTTTATGTGCGTCAGCGCGAAGCGGTCAAGTTCGTAGCTTCTATGGCACTCTCTATGGTAGTTGAGTGGGCAGCTGCCAACCATAACTCTCTCCTCAGGCATCCCTGGGTGGTGAGATCAGAGCTGGGAGAGGATAACGCATCAATCAGGCACATCTTTAACTCCAGACCACACAGAACCAGAATAGTTTGGCAGTAATCACTATGTTTACATACACACTTCAGGCAAGCTATACGATCATTGGAGTACTCACTTTGCCTTTGATTACATGCACGTGACAGGATTCTATATTCACACTTGCATAAAACATTTGGTTAATGTTGAATTAAAGGCCTGACACTGTAACCCTTGTGGGGTATGACTGGTGTTTTCCTTGGAACTAACTGTAAGGTCAAATAACCCCAAAGGCCTCATTAGAAACCATTCACGAATAAATTCTTAGGTATGTATAAGTTGAGCGCATCACAAAATCACCGTCAGATTCACGAAACGTGTGTACTGGCCCATTTTCTTCGCACCACAATTCATTCTAAATGGCAGCACGAGACTGCAGCGCTCCAATTTGCATAACCTATGACTCCCCCCCCCCCCCCCCCTAAAAAAGGCATCCGTTTGACAAATCTCAACCAATGCACTGTAGTAGCGAGAGATTTAAAAAAATAATAATAATAATAATTACATGAGTTGCCACATTCATGTTTCCCAGTACCTCACTAGATGGTCACTTTCAAAATGTCTGCCTTCTTGGTTTCACTGAAATAGATTTTCTAGGCATCAATTTCATGTAAGTATCATTACCAATATCCTTTATTTTGAAACCAATACTGCATAAAATGAGAATTTAGAGCTAGATTATATGCCAATTTGTAGGTTTTATCTCCTGTAGTTTTGAACCCAGGGGCAGCTGTATTTCATTGTTGCAGATTTGTAACGGGTGCCCAAACATGTACCAATGGATGCCACATCTGATCAAATGTGCACATTTGATCAAAAGTAATAATAGTAATAATAATCTTAACCGATGGGTTGACATCAGACTAGGCCAGGGGTGGGCAAACTCAGTCCTCGAAAGCCGGAGTCCTGCAGGTTTTGGATGTTTCCCTGCTCCAACGCAGCTGATTCCAATCAACATTATCGTTATCAGGCTTATGCAGAGCTTGCTGATGAGCTGATCATATATCAGCTGTGTTGGAGAAGGGAAACATCCAAAACCTGCAGTGCTCCGGCCCTTGAGGACCAGGTGTGCCCACCCCTGGTCTAGACCAATTCGATCATTTTCCCCACAAAGAATTGGCATTCAGACATTGCCTTCTCAATTAGAATTGTCGGTGTAGCATTACTGGCATTATAGTTTGATGCAAGGGGATCAAAAGTTGTTATTGTTATTATCGTCATTTTGTTCCTACTATTGTAATTTATTGTTTTCAAATTTTATACTCACCAAAGTTGTTTTTGTTGTTATTCTGGCATTGTAAAGCATTTTGTAACATTGTTTTGAAACCTGCTATGCAAATATAGTTAGTGTTCATACCATATTCAGTCTTCTGCGTTTTTACCACAACAGGCCAATGTTATAAATCTGCAACATCCCAGAATGCATTGTATGTGAAGGTTTCACACACCAAAAAAATCTGAATTGTAAACTACTACCCCATGTGATAATTTTACCCAAATATCAGATTTTTCCTGTTACTAAAGTTTAATTTGAGCCTCAGAATTAGAGCTTTGAATGGCACGCAAAATCCCCGTTCTCTTGGATGTGTTTGGAACTTCACCCTAGCGCCACTCTGAGAGTGGGTACGTTCACAAATACCTGCCATACGCACTGCTTCACTCTGATCCTTTAGAAACTCAGAGGGTTTTCCAATGTGCCGTTCGCTTAATCAGAAATGCCTAAAAATAAATTTTAAAAAACAGAGTACCGAAGCACGACCTGCTGATAACATAGGCTGTGTTTAGCAATTAATCGGCGGGAGCATGCTCTGACTCTCCACACACACACTCTCAGAGTGAATTTTATAAACTTAACCCATTAGGCGCACCAACTTGTGCGTGCACACGGTTAGGGAATGAAGCCTATTGTTTGTCCGTCCCATCAGCGTTAGTGACATGGGCAGGCTTTGTTTGTGTGAGAGGAGTGAGTCTGCTCCTCATGCTGAGCTGCAGGGCCATATTACGATCCTCCTGTAATTATGGAATCATCTTTGTCAATCACTGTCATGGCACACGACACCAGGAGACACATGGCACTGGTCCATTTCTGCATCCTGCATTACGCTTCACATCTCCACAATGACCAGCTGTCAGAGGAGAGCGTAGCAGATGATTTTTAGGGTGCTTTAAGCAATTTAACTGGAGCACTCCAGGGCATGATTGCCTAATGGCTACATTTATGATTGTCTAATTGCTTTATGATGATGAGGGTGGCATATTCTCCCGGTCATTTCTATTTAAATTCTATACATAAGCAAATATATCTGTATTGCATGTGTAATTACTGCCATAAAATAGGGGCAAAATCGTGAGCATGTCATCAGAGGAAAGAGTTTTATTTCTACAAAACCATTAGTAAACAAGGCCAGTGATAGAAAGACAATGAAAGGACATACAAAAACTAAGTAAATGATGAAAGATGGGTTGTAATTTAAGTAAATTAAGGATTTATTTTGGGAACCAGGTGGAAAGACCAATTTTAAATTATGTAACAAAATAGAGATGATAGATGCATGGTTTATATTTATCCTTGCTACATTATATATGGATCAAGGATTACTGCACTCTAAAAACAGTTGGGTCAAAAATAACCCAAATATGGGTAAAAAATGGACCAATCCTCTTCTTGGGCCTATTTGACCCAACTTTGAGTCAAGAAATGGGTCTTTTAGTGTAAAACTACTCATAAATACTAGTCAGATCATTTACTTGAGTCAAAAAGTTGGGTCATTTTGTATAAAACAACCCAGAAAGTTGGGTCAAATTGACCCATGAAGTGGATCAGTCCATCACAACGGGCCGATACAGAATCCGCATCACTGCAGGCGCTTCACCGATCCGCCAGTCGATCTCCCGCTCCCTCCTGCCCTCACCCATGAACAAGACCCCAAGATACTTGAACTCCTCCATTTGGGGCAGGATCTCATCCCAGACCCAGAGAGGGCACTCCACCCTTTTCTGACTGAGGACCACGGCCTCAGATTTGGAGGTGCTGATTTTCATTCCAACTGCTTCACACTCGGCTGCGAATCGCTAGCAAAATACCAAAGGACAGAAAACTCCACCCCTATGCAAAGTTAGACTGTGCTTTGCGCTAGACTTGCGTTAGGCACAAATTAGGGCCCCAAGTCTCTGTGGACATTCTGGACACATTACTGATCTTTTAAAGTTTCAGAAACATGCCATCTCTGCTATGAAAACAATAGAATTGCTCTTCAACATAGACCATTTTAGGATTAAGATTTTACTGAAATCTTTATTGGGCACATTTGGGTTGAGTCAATATTGTGCTTTGCCTTATAAACGATTATTTTTTTAACATTTAGATATTGAAAAATAAATAATATGTTGTGTCATTAATACACCTGGAATCAAGTACCGTACATCGCTGGTATCAGGCAAAATTCCCGTATCACCAAAAACTCTCATGTTTTCAACTCAAAATTATTTATATACATTTTATATACGCTTTTACAACATACAATTTTTTCTCAACCATTAACCTGAAGTGGGCACTTCCGTCTTTTGTCTCTTCCCATTGTTGAAGGTTGCTTACATTTATGGCGAGTATGTTATGACGTAAAGCCTCGAAAAAAAATACACAAACTTAGCAATGACTGATGCAGATTTTCGTCTACCGATCCGGGTCAGTATAGATGGTCCTTATCGAGGCTTCGCGTCATGAAACATTCGCCAAAAATGTGGGCATCCATCAACAACAGGAAGAGATGAGAGACAGAAGAAATTTACCAAATTGTGACTTAGGCTGTTTCAGCCCGACGTCAACCATGTGTCATTCATGTTGTACCCCATTGTTGGGTTTACTTGGGGGCCGTCAATGCCACGCACTGTTTTTCCTGCCGCTTACAGATCAGCAGCAGGTGGGGTTTGACTCCAGCTGGAGAGGTGACAATGAATGATGGACAAACAAGTGCTTGATGTAGCAATGTGTGTCGGATGAGACTTTTTTTTTCTCCACATTACCAAGAAAGACACAAAGCTGCAGCAGAAAACATGAAGTGGGTTAATATGTTACAAGTGTCATACAGATTTGTGATCAAGGACGGGAGATGGTGTACCAGGTCAAGGGTGGGCTGAAGGATTGAGCTGATAACAAAGGTTTATGGGAAGCTACTATTGCAACATAGGATACAACTAAAAAAAGAAAGAAAAAAAATCATTGGAGCAGGTGCTTATTTGTGAATGATACTTTGTCAAATTTCAGTAGGGACTTTTTAATGTTTGTTTTAACACAAGGTTATAATGCTGACACGCTATTGTTTGGAATTTTACATCACTTGGAGTTTTTTTTTTTTTTTTCATTTATAGTGTCTGGTCTGGTAAGCATGTCAGCCTCATACTTCTAAAGCTCTGGGTTAGACACTGGGGCGACTTGTTTGGGGACTTGCATGTTCTTCCCATGCTTGAATGGACTTTTTCCAGGTTTTTCTGCTTCCTCCTACTTTCCAAAACCATGAATGACAGGTTTATTGAACACTGTAAATCTGGAGTCTCAAACGCATTTTCATTGCAGGCCACATCGTAGTTATGATTTCCCTCACAAGGCCATTATATGACATTCACAGTCGAAAGTCATAAATATATAATCATGTCATGTCAAGTCAAGTATTCAGTAGGAACCTCAAGTTATGAACTATGGATCCCATTTATCCCCCGTTTATAACTTGAAACCGACACAATTGTGGTCAAATCGAAAAAATGTAAACCATTGAAATGAATGGAAATGCAATTAATACGTTACAGCACCAAAACTAAGATATACATGCCTTTCGTCTTTGTTTTTGTTTTTTATGTGGTTTTTTTTTACCTGTGTGTGGTTACAAAATATATATACTCTAATGTGATTTCGAAATTAGTGAAAACACAATATTAAAAACAAATGAAACTCTTAAAAAACATGATAGCTATTGATTTCTCAGTACATGAAGAAAAGAAGGGGAACGGGGAGGAGGATCCTCCAGTGAAAAAGTCTTCTTCCATGATAACATGAGGGATTTCTGATTCAAGTGGGGTTTTTTTTCTGTCATTTAAAAGATACATTTACTGCACATTTCTTTGTTATTATTATTATATCATATTTTTTCTCATTAGTTTTACCTCATCTTACTGTATGTGTCTCTCATGGCATTGAACCTACTCTGATTGTTAGGGCAGCAAAATGATACATGGGTTCGGATGTCTCCATCAAAGTCAAGAGATTCGAGTGCAAATCGCCAATGAAACCAGTTTTGAGGGTTTTCTTGTTCACCCTGTGCGTGTTTTCTCCAAGTACTCATGCTCCCTCCCTCATTCGATATACCTGGTAAGATAATTGATAACAAATTGGCCATTGGTGTAAATGTGAATATTTTTTATTTTACTGTACAGTATGTACTATGTGGCTGTCTGGTGACCAGTCTGGGGTGTATGCCGCCTCTCACCCAAAGCCAGGATGACCTCTAATTACCCACAACCCTATAGAAAATTCATGGATGTGAGCGATATGATTAATGCATGCAGGTCAAAATCTGGTGGAAAATCTCCCCTGTCATTGAACAGCGGTGATGTGCTGCTGGTACAATTTCGATAACAATTCTCTCTGTTTTTGTCATGCAAAAAGCTAATCATTAAATGTAACATTTATTGTGTTTTGCATACAAATATGTCGCTGCATTCTGTATCAACACTTAACTTTCAGACAATTCATTTGGCGTCGAGGACACTTTTTACCATCAATCAAGAATGAGAAATAAATAGCGTATTACACTGTGCTATATTCATCCAACCTGTCTAAAGTTTCAGTGTGTTAGTGAAACGATGGCACAGAGTTCCAAAAGGAAGCGATCTTGTTTTACATAAGATAGCTGTTTGCCTACCCTGTCTTCAAACCTTCCCGAGATCTGAGTGACCAACTGGGCCCAAAGCAAGCAATGCAGCTAATAATGCCACCCCCGCCCCTGATACATGGGCCGTCATTTGAGCCCTGCTGACCACGCAGGCAAGCATAGCTGCAGCCCCGGATAGACGCACTCGCCGCTGACATTTCAAAGGCCTACCACTGTCACACCGCTTGACTTGAACCTCTCCATTTTCACTCACGTCTCCAATGGCCCTGAGTGGGAATGAGCTCAGCACTAGCACACCTCTCTCTGAATCTTTCAGGACTTGGCAAATCACATGCTTTCCCCCGAATGCAACAATAAAGATCATACGTGTTTCTCAGAACTTGCTGCAAGGAATCCATTTACAAGACAGCATCTGTTGATCATACTGTAATCTATGCACAATCTTTCCAATTATTTTAATGTTATAGAAAGCCCTCAGGTTTATCTCTGCCGGATTTGCGTATTGTCTCGCAACATTTCAAAGGTATTCAAGGAATGTGCCCCGGGATCCCAAAAGCAAGTACGAACATTCCAATGTTCTCGTTGACATTCCAGTCAACAGGAGGGTTGCAGCCCCCCACTACCCTCCAGCACATAAAGTGTGTTTTTTCAGTTGTAAAAATATTGACAAAAAGATACATTTCATTTAAATGTGTTTTAATTTTTATTCAAACATTGTGTTGTAATGCACATATAGAGTCACTGACCCCATTATTAGGGATGTCCAGGCAACATAAGGAATTACAATTCTGTCTTTGGAAAAAATAAACAAGACCAATAGCCAAGAGTAATAATAGAAAATATAAATAATACTCAGGTTTTTACACAATTTGAGCATAATTAATCTGTTAATATTGTGGCTGTTTCAGACTTTCAACAGTTCTACACTAGAGCAAACTACTGCCATGAAGGATGGGCAGTATGGTCTTGAAAATAAAATGTCATATTTTGCACCCCAATATATATATATATATGACCCTAAACCAATTTACAGTATAGCAATTCCGGTATACGCAGTGTATACCGAGGATATGGTTTCTTAAAATCAAAATCGTCATTTGAAACGTGTGTGTATGTGTGTGTGTGTGTGTGTGTGTGTGTGTGTGTGTGTGTGTGTGTGTGTGTGTGTGTGTGTGTGTGCGCGCGCGCGTGTGTGTCTGTCTGTCTGTCTGTGCGTGCACGTTTTGCAATCGCCATTCAAAGTAAAACCAAACTAGAGCTCTCACGCTGCGTGGGTGGGGCAGGCGACCGTGGGGGGTGGGGGTCATCCAGGCTTTTCAAACAATGACTTCGCGCGGGAAAAGGGAAGCTTGCGGATGGGAGGAGCAAAGACAGGGGTGGGGTGGTATTGGGGGATGGGAGTAAATAGAAGCTTTTTATCTCCAGTTTCCCACATCCTATGAACGGCTCCTAACGCGGCCACCCAATTTGAAAGAATGAGTGGAATGCGTCCGTTCACTCCCCGCCCCAACGACCGCCCCCCACCCCGCTCTTTGATGCGCAAACCGCTTAAGAGGCATTGTCAGTCAGCTCAAATAAAGACCATAGTCCTGGACTTCACTTTAGCCAATAAACCACCGTGTTTAATGTGGAAACAATCAGGTAAATGGCAGGGGGTTAGAATAGCTGGAATGCAGTTGATGGACTGCTAACCCCCCGTCTATGGTACGAGGAGGCTTTACTATTAAAATCAGAAAAGTAAACATTACCTATATTAAAATAGTACCGCTATCTATTTTCATCTTGCAAATGCATTTCAAAGTGTTATGGTTTAAGTATGTAACTTGAACTGCAGCCTGAGCACTTGAGTTTCTGTTGAATGCATGCTCCTTTTCTTCACAATGTCGTCAGTTTCCCGCTAAGTGAAGTTTACAGGGGGGGATATTTGGATTTGAATGCCCCTCTTCTCACCCTCCTCCTTGTCCAACGTGAGTTCATTCCGCCTAATTCAAAGCGTCCCACCATTTTGGCGCGTTTTGATTCCCGCCACGTCTGTGTCTGGCGGGCTGGGTTACGGAGTTCACTAGATTTTCATGTCGGTGATTGACGTGAGTTTGGAGCTGACTCTCGCTCTCCTATTGGTGGGCAGTACGGAAAAGGGCGTTGTGGGGAGTAGTTGGTTACGCCCATTACTACCGCCATATAAGCGTCCTCCCCCCCGCCTCTTGTTACCAAAGCCGGTGTCTGAGAGCAATCCTCGGGCTCGGAACGCAGTCTGTTTATGTCGTCGATTTGTACTCATTTGTTTACAAAACACTGAGGAGAGGCTGTGAACGTGCGTTTTGACTGAACGCAAACACGCCGCCTCTCGCAGGGACGACATTCTCTACTCTTCCTTTTCGGACGAAAGCGGGTTTCCCTCTATCCGGATGAAAGGATCCTTTGCGCATTTTTGTTCCTGCGACGTGGGCACGAGACACGGGGGAACCGCGCCAACAGGATTATAAGTCAAGCCTCCTAAAAAAAGAAGAAGAAAAAAAAAACACAAATATAGTTATTTTATTTTTCAAGGGGACTTGAAAAAAAGGAATGCTGCTTTCCAAGCTCAACTCCCTGGCTCATATTTCCAGCGACATGCCGGCGAAGCTGCAAGTTCATCCAGGTTAGACGCCCTTCTTTTCTTTTTTTCTTTTCCGCGCGGTCATGGAGGACAAGGCGCAGTAATGGCAGCCCTCTCAAGGGCGCCACTTATATATAGCCTATTCGACCCCAACTAGTCAATTGCTAACAAATCTATTCTAACGTAGAAGCATTTGTGTAGCATTTGGTGGCTGGTTGTAACCGGAGATGTGTGTATGTTTATGTGCGCAGCGAAGGAACCCTTCGAAAAGCTCTACCAGGTCGGGGCGGTGTTGGGCAGCGGGGGTTTCGGCACCGTGTATTCTGGAACCAGGACGTCAGACGGAGCACCGGTTAGTATTCGAATTAATTATCAAGCTTGCTCATATCTATATCAGGGTGAAAATTACTGTGTTTTGACATTGATTCTGCTTGGTTTAGGTGGCTGTCAAACATGTCGCCAAGGACCGAATCTCCGAGTGGGGGGAGCTGGTGAGTGATGTTTATGATGCAGCCTTTATTTACTGATGTGTTTATTTTTGTTATCACGTGAATTAACGTGCCTCCGCCTCCCCCCCAGCCCAACGGCTCTAGGGTCCCGATGGAGATCGTGCTATTAAAAAAGGTTGGGACGGGCTTCAGGGGCGTCATCAAGATGCTGGACTGGTTCGAGCGGGCGGACAGCTTCATCATAGTCATGGAGAGGCCCGAAAACGTCAAGGATCTGTTCGACTTCATCACGGAAAAGGGCGCCCTGCCGGAGGAGCTGGCCCGCAGCTTCTTCCGCCAGGTGCTCGACGCCGTGCGTCACTGTCACAGCTGTGGCGTGGTGCACCGAGACATCAAGGACGAAAACATTCTCATTGACTTCCGGACGGGAGAGATCAAGCTCATCGACTTTGGCTCAGGAGCTCTGTTAAAGGACACCATTTACACAGATTTTGATGGTGAGGCATCACTTAATTTACTTTTTTTTGTTTTTTTGCTCACTTGAAATAATGTTTGCTTTTGATTCTATTTTTAAATTGCAAAGTGGATGTTTTGAAGCTGAATCATTCGGGTGATACAGCCCTCTAAATACAAACCCAGAAACATTGGGCGCTTTGGCGCCCCCCATTGGCCGAATAGGGTATTTTTACAACTCAAAGTTTGTAAACAAAGTCACATGGCTGCTCCCCCGCCCACACGTAGCCTACTTGCTCTGCTCTCACGCACACATGCTTTGTCACGCTCCGTGGCACCTGAGCCCAGATAACACATGCAAACAGGATTAACCTGATGCAGACTTTTTCATTTCAGGCACAATTTTAAGAGGCTGTTGGTTCTGAACGGGTGGAAAATATCTGGAAAGTTCCCTGTAAATTTCAATGGGAAATTAATCTGGGGAATTTTGGAAATATTCCAAACTGGAAACAGTCCATGCAAATTAACTGGTAATGGAAGGTTATTTCCCGGAAAGCAATTTTAAGTTTGTTTGTCATAAATAGATATCCATGCAAATTATAGCTTTTATAACCACATGCATTACCTCACTATAATTAGTGCATTATTTTCACTTCATTTGAGCAGTGGCATAGAGCACTCACAAAAAAAATCAACCAAGTGATTGCTTGTACCTTAAAAAGATCATAAACATGAATTCTTGGTTTATTCCCATAGAAAATCCCCAACTTGGAAAATTCACCAAATCTGTGGTGGTTCTCATGGTCTGTTGTCTTCTTTTTAAAGGCACACGAGTTTACAGCCCACCCGAATGGATCAAATACCACCGCTATCAGGGGCGCTCGGCCACAGTTTGGTCGCTAGGTGTGTTGCTGTACGACATGGTGTGTGGAGACATCCCCTTCGAACACGACGAGGAGATCCTCCGAGGGCAGGTCCTTTTTAGGAGGAGAATCTCCGCCGGTAAGACTCACACAAGGCGATGAACAATTTTCTAATTTCTCGCGTGTTACAATAATGTGACTAACCAAATGGCCGCCCTCCTCTCTGCAGAGTGCCAGCAGCTGATCAAGTGGTGCCTGTCTTTGCGGCAGGCCGATCGGCCGTCTTTCGAGGACATCATCAATCACTCGTGGATGCAGAGCACGTCCTCTTCGGCGCTGCCGGCCACGCCGCAAACAGACAAGTTGAGCACGGAGATCAAATTGCACAGCATCAGCCACGAGCCCTCGGCCTTCACGTCGACCTCCGTGGCCGTGGCGCTGTGACGGCGGAGAGAGAGAAAAAAGCACCATGTTGAGAACCTCGCCATCCTCGTGCCTCACTTGATTTACTCTCTGTGACCACATCAGACCACCATCTATCTCCGTGAATTGTGATGGCTGATTGTTAGCCTGTAGGAGGGCGTGCTCTGCTTGCAGAACAGCACATGTTGCCAGGAGAGTGTGAGTTATGTAACCACTCTGCTACAGATTTGTTCTTAAAAGTGCCTTATGAGACTTTTGGGGGGGAGGGGCGGGAGGGAGCCTGGAAATACTTGAATATTTGGAATGCAAAAAAAAGGCTAATGTTTTTGATAGTCTTTCTTTTTTTTTATATGCTCAAGGCTTTATCTTATTTTTCCACTCATGGGCCTAGATCAGTGAAGCCTATGCCGTTGCGTTACAACCACTACTAGCACTACTACTGCTCAATCCAATCTCATTAGCAACCAGACAAACCTCACGGCTCTGGCAGCATCCTGTGCAAACAACAACACTGGACTTACCTCACCCGTTTCTTAACCACAGCATCTGCCTTTCTCCTTCTACGCTTCTTTCCTTCTTTATGGGTCACATTCACACCCCAAACCACTCACTCCTCAATGCAAAGTCAACCAATACCCAAATGCATCATCCTCTGCTCGCCTTCACATTTTGGAGGGAAAAAAAATGTCGAAACAGTGCCTCACACAGGTCTTAAACATTTGGTGGGAGGTATGAATTGTATAATATGGTATTTATTTTTTTCTGCGACAAGCTTCTTAACTAGATTTTATTTATTTTATTTATGAAAAGAATTATGGCTGTTCATATGTTTCATTCCACAGTCACTGAAGGGCCCACCATTATTTAAGAGACAAAAGCAAAAATATTTTTTGACCATATTTATTATGGCTTGAACTTTGTTTTGTTTTTTATAAAAGAGCAGACACGTGTGTGTGTGTGTGTTTGTGTATGTCCTGTAAATAACTTGTAAATAGTTCCCAAAGCACTTCCATGTTAGTGTATTTGAACACTGAACATCTACTGATGAACTGTTGGATGCAGCGTGTGTGTTTGTGTGAATGAAAGCGAGAATGGATGCAGCTTTGATTGTTCATTTCCTTCAACCATTCAGATTAGAATTGTAAATTATGTTAGAAATTATTTTTTATACGAGTTCAATAAATATTTTTGTTACAATGTTGACTTTGGAGTCTTGTGTCTTCTCCACAGATTATAAATGTATATTACGTTATTAACGTCTATATAGATAATAAGTTTTGACTAAGTTCATTTGAATATAATGCTTATTCAATTTTTGATTAATTATACATTTGATTTACTCAGAGTGAGTGATTAGGTAGTGAACATCTGCTTGCCAAATAGTGAGCCCACATTTACTGTAACTAGTCAATAGCCTCATAATATTGCCTTAAATAAAATTTTTGAAAACTGGAAGTTGTTCGCAGTTGTTTATAGTATTAATTTACTACAAAATAAATGAATAATTCAAGCGTACTAGGATCGGCACTTTATAGAAAAGTGTTGGGGTGCCGTGGCATGAACAAGCAGAGCATGTAATCATATACTTCGCCATTTTGCATTGTTTAGGTGTGAAATAATCAAGTGAGATGGCGGTGGCGTGTCCCCGTGTGTTTAATCTCACTAACAAGCTCAAGATGCTCGTCTTGTTAATCTAGACACCAGCGGGCTATGAAGATGCTAACCTGAACAGACGAGGGCTGCACATTTAATCAGTCACTGTGTACCCAATGGGATTCCTCCCAACGACAACGCCCTCTATCCCCTGCCCCCACTAAAGAGAGAAATATTTACTCAACAGCAAATTACATGGAGTTTAACAAGACTGCTGCTCCCAATGGAGTATGTGCCACATGGGTAGATGGAAACAGAAATAAAATCATGTCGATGGGAAGCCAAAGCAACTGAACTGTATCTTCTGGCTCGAACCGTGTTAGAGTGGGGCATATCCGCTCACTACACTGAATCAGAGCTATCTCTCTATCTATCTATCTATCTAGCTATCTAGTTATCTAGCTAGCTATCTACAGTTTTTAGCTAGCTAGCTATATTTGTATCACCCCTCTGTATACATACAGTGGTTGATATTTGGCATACAATATATATATATATATATATATATATATATATATATATATATATATATATATATATATATATATATATATATACACACAGTATGTATATATACATGCATAAAAATCCCACAAAAGTACAGGGAGAACATGCAAACGTCACATGGGAAGGCTGGAACTGAGATCCAAACCCTGAGCTTATTGCACCTGCTATTTTCATGTCTCATTTGGGGACAACTAAATGAATTTCTGAGAAAGTTTACAGACCCCAGCAAAGAGCAAAGTTTTATGTTGCAGGCAGCTTCTTCCACCGCCGTTAGGTAGCTGCACAAGTTGCATCGCACCACAGTTGCTTTCTGCGAATGTCTCCGAGCATTCATTTCCTCTCTCATTCGCAGAAACGGCACCATATGACAAATGCATGCCAGTAAACCGATGGAGGTGTGTGTCGGCTTCTCACAACATTAATGCACACTTTCAACGGACAAGTTAAGTTTAAAGATGAGTCATCACTAAAACAGGACATGAGTGGGATTCCGAAAAAAAGACTCTAATGATAAATATTGTGGTGTTTGCCGTTATCTTATTACAGTGTGCCGTAGCTTCCTCCTACTTGCTTTTTTAATCAGTGAGAGTGTTGTCCAACAGCTGATCATGTCTCTCCTCTTCCCGTAAGTGCTCGTTCCTCACTTGCATAATCAGCCACTCATCTGTCCTGACTGTTAGATTGGGTAATACTGACGGAAGCATCGCTCATCACTCCGAGCCTCTTATCGCTCCGTCTCACTGACTCTGTCCCTTCCTTCACCTTCTTGCTTGCACAGCTAATATTTGCTAGAAGATGGGAAATTATGTGGATCCCTGGGTCAGTGTGTGACTCTAATTTATATATTTTTTAATACCAGTATTTTCATGGATAGAGCCTCAGTGTCTCTTAAAACTGAGCATTAGTATTATACTGTTAGAAGATTTGTTTTTCATGTAGGTCTTGGATGGCATAATGAGCGAAGATTACGGCCGTCGTGCCACATACGGGCCTGCCAGACATTTACTGTATATTATGTGAACATTTTATAGTATAGCTTATTTCAGTGTGTTCTGGTACATTCAATAGTGAATCACAAGACAATTCAAGAGGGACTCCAGTTTGCCTGGTCAAGAACAATTGTGAAAGGTGAAGGTGCAAAACTGAACATCTCCCTTGAATCCTATCATGCTGTTTTTTGTCTGAACAATTGTCTGTCTATTCTTGTGTGTAGTAGTCTGAACCATTTACAGGTAGGAAGATATAAAGTCCAATATTTGAAATTGAAAACCCTTCTTGGCTAAAGCTGCAAAATGTTACATGACTGCATGTAAAATTGTCAGATCACTTTGCAAAGATAATCAACTGCAAAGTCCCCCCCCCTACATCTCTATTGAGAGTCCTGTAAATCCTGCATTTATTTAACTTTTTCCAAGATTTGCTTTTTTAATTAAAATTTCTGTTATCTTGATCATTTTTAAAATGTAAATCGAATTGTGACACAAAGGACAATATAAGGGGGAAAGAAATATCAATTTTAGCAACTATGTAAAAATACTTTAAAATTAAAATAAAATAAAAACATTTTAAATAATTTTTATTTCAATAATTTGAAATTACACACATCTTTGGTGCACCACTGATTAAAACTAAGGGATAATTGCATTGTAATTAAACATTTATAATACAATGTCATTAGCAAAATAAAAAATACTGTTCTAAAAATGTTTTTTTTTTTAACTTCATCTTTCAATGGCCTTGCACATTTGTCAGTTTTAAAAACCAAATGTGGGCCCACACCTGGAAGGGAGCAACAACCCCCTCATTGTATCTCAGGATGTAAACATCATCACTCCAGGTTTAAACCAATGACAAAACCTTCACACATAATAACCAAAGCACAACTCCTAGCCAATCCTTAGTTCTAGACTGATGGTGTGTCACCTTAACTGAGTCAAGCAGAGCAACCCCACACTTCCTAATAGTGCGACTCGGTGCGAGACTTCTTGTTGACTGTTTGTTATTCGCACTCATTTGAATTTCTTAGTCAACATCTGTTAAACACTCATGAGTGATGTGGGTTGCGCTTTGTATTTTGTTGACATTATAGCTTAATCAAACATTTCAAATTAGCCATAGGTTTTGAATGGTTGTTTTAATTTTGTCTTATGGGCCTTTATGCTGTCATATAGAATTGAGCATTGTCCTAGCCGGACTTACTGAATGTCACATTGTCAAAACGTTTAGACGTTTCTTCCATGTCCTGCTCTCTTACTTTTTTTGTTTGTTTGTTTGTGTAATTTAGTTTTGCACTTTCGTGTCCAGTCTGCTTTTGGACAAACTGATAAGAAGATGCAGTCATAACTCATCGTGATGCAGTCATCACACTAGCAAGTTGATGACATACTTGATTAGTTGGTAGGGATTAGAATCAATTGAAAACAGAAAAAGAAGAAAATTCCCCAACAAATGTGTACATTTATGGACGAGATCAAGTGTAGTTGTGGCCATGTAAAAAAAAGAAAGAAAAAAGTTTGGTTCTCATGAGAACATGCTGCTGAACATCATCTAAAAGCAACACTCACATATTTTATTCACTCTTTGAGACCTGAACCCGTGACCTTTACTCTGTAACTCAAAAAGATCAGTCACATTACAGGTTTAGATTGAACTTTTAAAAAGCCAACAGCAAATTTGTTTCACAGCCACTGGGTCTAGTGATGGTCGTAAATTGAAGTCATAAAAATATCTGTTTGAGCATGGAATCATTAACTCGTTCACTGCCATTGACGGCTATAAACGTCAAAAATTCATTTGAACTATTTCTATTAGTTTAACATTTTTTTTCCACTTTTGTTAACGAGAGTATGAAAACCTAGGAAAAAAACATTATTGTACGTTTAGAACAGATATACATTTTGTGATTAAACGTGAGTTAATTAGTGAAGTCATGCGATTAATTATTAATTAAAAATTGTAATCATCTGATGAGATGATTATTAAAAATTAGGGGTGTCAGGCAATTAATTTTTTTTATCGGAATTAATCGCATGACTTCAATAGTTAACTCACGATTAACCAGAAATTTTATATCGGTTCTAAATGTGCAATAAAAAAAATCTAGGTTTTCATACTCTTGTTAACAAAAGTAGGGGGGAAAAGTTAAACTAATATAAAAAATAAAATGGATTTTTGACGTTAATAATCGTCAATGGCAGTGAATGAGTTAAAATAAATAAATAAAATAGTCTCCCCTGATTTTTATGTTAAAATGAATGCATCAGATTGCATATTCAGGTGTAAATTCAGTGTAAAATAGAAAAGAGCAGAGTGAAGCAAACAAGGCAGAGCACAACATTTTCTCATCAGAAAAAGAGACGTGATGGTTTATTCATTCATTGACTCATTAAGTAGGAATGCATAAACGTCTCCTGCTCGCTTCGTCTGCATGAGAAGACAGCCGGCAGTCATCCTCCCGCTCTTGTATTCACATGAACGTCAACCTGCATGTGGAATTTGTTTTCACGTGCGAACAGTGAGTGATTCAAGCACAGAGAAGTAACTCCCTGCCCCGCCTCAGCACTCCGACGCCGGGTCCCACGGGCCGAGGCCTTCCCTGGCACCTCCATGTCCAACATGTCTGGGCAAGGATGATGCGAGGAGGTCCGTGAGATGAAGGTGTCAGGAGGTTGGCACATGCAATGAAGGTTTGGAAAAACAAAGTGATCCTATTTCAATCCAGGGAAAATTCCCACACAGTTGGTTGCATCAAGTTTTCCCAGGAAAACAGACTGGAACTCCTTTGTGACATGGGAACCAAAGGTCATATGCGCAGTTGGGGATTTCCAATTCAGCATCACAATGTTGTTTATTTACATTTTTAGTATTCTATATCAATTACATATATTCTATTGCTGGTGTTGAGTTAAAACATTGTAGCTGCAAAATCGCCACTTTTCAGGAGACCCCAAAAACATTCAACCATAAACGTATAAATGTATCATCAAAGAGAAGAAGACATTTTCAACATTCTAGATTGGGCAATAATTTGTAAGAATGACACCCACGTGAGGACAGACCAAAAGTATAGATTCCTGAAAAAACATCAAATTTGCCAAGTGATATACATTATCTATTGTCCGACTTGCGAGTAAATGTAAAGGTTGCATTTACAGTATGGTTGGCATACTGTATTAGCATATTTGGGCAACACACAAAAACAAATACACGATACTACTATGGAAATAGTCGAGAATAAAATCAAAACATTTTATGAAAATTAAGTTGTTATATTTCAAGAACTTTTTTTGTATATTTTGGGGGGTTTTCTTTGTTGATTTTGTGATGAAAGTGTGACTTGTTTAACATTGTTTTCCATCCTTATACTTGTAATTGTATATTTACGTATTTAAAAAAAAAAAAATACAAATTCAGTTTTTTTGTGTTGGCTGGTTATTTATATATCTAAATAGACTGGACTTAGAGGATGAAAACATCTTCTCAGATAAGCTTGTTTAAGAAGGGGAGGGGTCTATATGGGTCCCTAATTCGCTAACAAGGAAGCACGTGTTTTTGTTTTTTTTAAGAAGTGGTTTGATGGGAGCTACTTTCAGGTGTTTAGGAAACTCGCCTGGACTGAAGTGAGCAATTTCCGTAAGTACGCATTGCACAATATTTGTGAAAAAGTAAGATGGTCTTGAGCCAAGGCAGAAAGTTGTTGATTTTAGCTGCATGATGAACTGTTTTTGCTGCAGTTTAAAAAAAATGTTTGGGGATCAACTGTATCAAATTCAGACATGGTAATTGAGTGGTTCCTAGTGGTGTTACATTATTTTGTGACTTTGCTAATATTTGACCAGACGGATTGTACCTTTTCACTAAAATAGCAAGCAAATTAGTTTCATTTATCTGCTGAATGGAGTTCTGGTGCTATTCATTTTGAAGATGATCTCATATTTTATTTTTGGAGAGTGTGTGTCTGACTTTTCACATGTATAAAGAACAGGTATATTCTTGTGTCAATTAATGGGTATACTGCAGACCTTTTTTGCTGCAAAGTTCCAAATTCTTATGTAGCTAATAAGCAGAGCATAACATGTATCCAAGAAACCCTCGATCTTATTCAGATCCTGCTGACTTTTGCAAGGTCCCCACAATGATAATGTCCACAAGAGAAAAGAGTGTGAAGTCGAAGCGAGAATTACGAGTTCTTAATGTTGAACTTCTCTTTTTTTTTTTTTTTGTGCCCGTGGTTAAGCATTAGTAGTGAGCAGCTTTCCCAGGCCTGGCAGGCTTCTGTGGGAGTCCAGGAAGTGAGTGTGCTGGCTCAGTGTGTCTCTGTGTTTGTCTCCAGGATGCCTGTTGGGTTTCCAAGGTAATGGGGAGTGCGTTGTCTGAGCCAGGGGCGACCCTGACTCTCTCTTTGGCCAGTTCCCTAAGCAGCGAGATAGGCTGCGAGATGGGGAGGCAGCGCTTTGTGGAAAGTGAAAGGTTATGGGAATAGGAACTTGAAGAAGCCACGTTGAATGGATCAAGACATAATCATGAACGAAAAGGTTCTTTTGGGCATTCGTGTTGGCTTACTTTTAGTTTATTTATTTTAAAAGATGTGGATAAGGCAGGGATATAATACATAATAGTTTTTGTTTCTTCATCACTAGCTGTAAAAAAAAAAAAAAAAGAAAGACAAAAGCTAAAAACATTTCAGTACTTAGTATACACCTGCCACCAATTCAAGTGCCGATGATTTACCCCAAATACATTTTCCTATTTTTTGGCATTCTAGCATAAACCTGTTTGTTTTATGCTGACACTGACTGCTATTTGGAACTGTTCCTAATTTCCCCCCTCTTGTCTCAGGCCCCAGTTCCAGCTCAAGGAAAACAGCACCAAATGCTGCCAGCATCATGCTTCACTGTAGGTGTCACCGAATGACACGTGGGAAAATGTGTGCAGGGAAAGACGACTGAGGCTATATAAAAATGTTCTCCCTCTATATAGTAGATTTAAAAAAATACAATTCAAAATGCATTCTTTTTTGTCATATGTCATTTCAAACAAAGCTTGATGTAATTAGTCCGATGCCTCCGTAACAGAGTAATGCCTGGCAGTTGATGTCGGTGAAACAAGCAGTACCAGATGTCCTTAGAGGACTTTTGTTTGGAAATTGTCCAATAATTAAAACAAAAAATGGAATGGGTTCAATGTTTGTATCCGCGTCGTAGTTATTGAGCGTGAAAATAATTTGAAGGTAAAATAGTTGGCTGGCAAACTGAGAGAAGTTTAATGGTTTTGCTACTAAAACTAATAATAGTAAAAGTTGAAATGACTTATCATTAAGTCAAAGCCGGTCAGATAGTCATTGAAATAATCACAGCTATTTTCAGCCTTTTTGTTATTTTTAATTGAAAGACTTTTAATTGTGTTGTTTTGATCTTAAAGATACAGATTCAGCAAACAAAAAACATAATTCATTTTTGCTGAACTGTAACGTACAATATGAACTCTTCCTTCAATGACAGCATGGATGACTTAATAATAACATACAAATGTATTAAGTGTTCCACAGTTTCTGTTGATGTCTAGAACCTGCTCTTCCGGCGAGCTTTGTGGTGAATGGCGAACAAGGTAGACAAGCAGGCTTGCAACCAGGTCAACCAGGTTGACCTGTTTCGAGTTACTCGTCCACATGGAAGAATCTGGGTGGGACTATTGAGTTTCACCTCAAATATTTATGCTAAGGGTCACTAAGCCCAGAACCAGATGATACAAGAAATAGCCTTCCATCCCTCAAAGTGGAGAGTAAACAGTGTTATTCATTTCAGGGGGTTCTCTACCACACCCCCCCCCAACAAAAAAAACAACAACAACAACAACAGTCAAATTGCACGTCATTGCACCTGGTAGAATTCAAGAGAGAACAACAAGTAGTAAAAGTGGTGAGACCTCATGCAGGCCTTCAAGGAGATGCCGGGGGAGCGCCACATTCCACTTGGCTGACTCAAACGCGCCGGACACATAGTCCCGGTGGCTGCCATATCCTTCAAGGGAAAAGGTCAACATCCCCTCCCTCACTGTGAGGGCAAAGACTACAACTCGCAATTAGTGCTCGGTGTCTTTGTTGCGTTATAAAACGCACACACAGTCATTGAACTGTGAGTCATGTGTTTGCTGTGATGTTTAATCGTGCTTGCCATAAAAAAAAAAACAACAACATAAAATTGTACTGAGAAATTGGCAGCAAATTGGGGCAGCGGTTGGCAGAGACCCACTCGATTCAGCAGGTAGTGCTGTTTTTTTTTTTGTGTGTCTTTCTAATACCCATCCGTTCAATTCCTTTTAAAAACTAATGTCTGTACAATTTTGTGCATTGCCATAGGAGGCAAGTTGTCATTCGGAGTAGAAGTTGCCTCACTACTTTTTTCCCCACATAAAAAGACCACTGCATTGTAAAAGAGAACACAGTGTATCACTTTGATCAGCAACAATAATGCCATGGCTGAATCGCCCCTCGGCGCGGTGAACAAGACGTCGGATGCCATTTCCTTCTTTTACAATAACCACGAGTGTTTGCCTCCAAGCACGAGTTGTGAGTAGTCATCCATGAATGTGTGATTGCTTGTGATGAATACGATTAAAGTGTTCTACCTTTGACTCTCTTTTTAATCCCCTCTTCCTGTTTGCCTTAGCAAATATTTGTCATACCCTCCACACCCACGTGCTTTCCCATTAAGCCCCTCCTCCCGTCCGCCACACACACACACGCACGCACACGCACGCACGCACACACACACGTGCTGGCTTCCCGTAAAGATGCAGCCTCAAACACTTCCCCATTCCTGAAAGACCAATAAAGAACTGTGATGTGGCAACACTTCAGCTTCTGCTTGCTTGTGCTGACAGGATGTGTGTGCGTGTATGTGTGTGCGTGTGTGTGAGTGTGTGAGTGCGTGTGTGTGTGAGTGTGTGTGGGGGTTGGGGGGGGGGGGGGGGGGGGGGTTTGGCCTCGGGCAGAAAGACATTATGTGTGTGTTTGGAAATACAATGCTGGGCACCGATGTTGATAAATCTGAGACCGTGCTGTGGTGCATTGTCACTATAGGAAGTGATGAAGGAGAGGACTTACGTTTAACCTTCCTGTTTTATCAAACTGAATTGTACATCTACAGAATAATAATAATAGTACATGTCATAATAATAATAAAATGTGTATTTTCAAACAGTACAGCACATCTTCCTTTGGTCTTGTTCTTTCCTTTTTATCCATGTTGTTACTTTCAAATATATATCTACAAGATGATTCGATACGCATCTCGATACATGGGGTGCGATCCGGTACTAGGACGGTTCGATTTTCAAATGGAACGATTCGGTTCGGTTCGATTCAGTAGAATTACGATTCAGTTCAATTCGGTGCAACAATTATTTGATTACTCGACATCTAGTCAAATTGCCAAATTCAATTATAATTATTTTGATACTCCATTAATTGTTTGAATATCTTGTTGTCTGCTTTTATTTTGGAAAACAATGATCAACATTTTTGCATGTGCATGCTGACATGTTACAGACCAAATTAGTAAGTATGAGTCTTTTCAAATGCTATTTTAACATGCATCTGCCTAACAAAATAAACCGAGTACCAATACCAGGTACCGGTGCCAATAACAGCCTTATTTTAAGGTTCTTCAATATTCAGGCAATATTGTTTTTTGAACATTTGAGTATGATTTTCATTCAATATTTTTCATGACATTCGAATGTAATCATCACACAGTACACTTATTTTCCTACATTCAAACATAGTGTTAATGTTTGTTGCCTACAATAATAAATACTAGTTTATTTTAGGAATGAATCCTCTACCTCGTTTTTAAGAACACTCAGCTCCACTATGTTATTGTATTATGATGCTGCTGAAATGGTGGTACAGTGACATTTGTATTTATTTATTTTTGTGTCTGTATACAGGTAGTTACCCATGTATTTTTCCTCATGCAATTTTATAATAATACATATAATAACAATAACATTTTGCCATGATTACTGCATTACAACTGCAGTTTCAATTGTAATACCATTAATATGACAATCAATGACATTTATGTTGCGTAAATCAGTGCTGAGTTTATATGGTGAATTATTTGCACAAGATGACACCGCACAAGAAAATGAAATTAAACAGGTTCCAAAACAGTACCTGTGGATATAGTACCTTCGTGCTTGCCATCCCTCCGCGATCCTGGCTGGCTTGTGAAAGTGTCTGATTATCCTTCTTTTACAGTCTTTAGTTAAAAAGTTTTTTTGTTTATTCCCCGTCAGGTCAAAGCCAGGAGATGTTGCCAAGTCATTAAGATTTGACAAGTGCTCGCTTCCTGGACAGGCTAAATAGTTGTCTGCCACGTCATCCTTCGTTTCCCCCCGCAACTTTCGAGCAAGCCCAAGGGGCAATTCAAAGTTGTTTTATGCGGCTCGGGGGCAATGTAGTTACGTTTTGAAGCAGAAACCGACACAATATTCCCGTTTTCATCCCTCATCAGTTCGCGACAGAACGGCTTGTTTGCTAACACTCGCTAGCAGCAGCATGCAGCGCCGGCAGATATAAGCAATGTGTTATTGGTTTGGAGCAATGTTGTGAATAAACTGTAAACAATCACGTGAGTCACTGGCCGCATCGAGGATTGTGGGATTACTGTATGCAAATAGCCATGTTTTTTTCCCCCCTCCTCGTCATTGGCGACGTGGCGAACGGCTAGCGCGCACCCTGTTGCAGGTGTACCTGCATTATAAAATCGATTTATAACATTTTGACCAGGCCATCGGCCGGTTTGAGCTATTTTTAGACCGATTCATTAGTCCGTGTGCCGGTGCACTTGCATCGTTCAAATCGTTTTTTGTTACATCCCTAATATATATATATATATATATATATATATACACACACACACACACTTTCAATGCAAGGTTGTCGCCACTCAAACACACAGATTGATGACGTATGTACAATTTATGTTCCTTCTAATGAGCATCGTGTCAATGCTTGGTGATCATTTAAATGAAAAATAGTGTCAAAGGGAAACATGCATCACTGTTTGCAACACTTGATAACCTCCATTAAAAGAAGCAAACCCAATTTATTATTATTGAGCTCCTATTTGTTTTCCAATCAGCCTAAATCACTGAACAAATGACAAGAGGATGATGCTATAGTGATACATGCTTACATTTCCAAGGTTATCACATGCAAATGAAGGCAGACTATTCACTTGGTCACAGCTTCCTGAAGATGAGATGTGAATGGCTGCCTCTCTTCCAAATGTATTATTGTCCCTCACAATGTCACGTGACCACATATCGGCTTACACAGATACAGTAGTTCTGTTAGCTGAGGTCGATGGAGTTTCTGTTTTGTACAGTATAACTGCAAATGAGTACATTATGTAACATTTATTGTTGATTTAAAAGCTACTAATGTCAGCAGAATGATAACTTCTGTCACTGTGGCTGGTCATCTCAACACACTGGAGCTCCTGTGACTACCGACGGTGCATTCCAGCAGCATCACACGTAGGAGGAAGAGTAAAGATCAGATCCTGTTTTTGAACTTTTCCTTGTTCAGCGCTACTACAAACTGCAGACAATGACATTCCACTGCTATTAATGAACTCTTACCAAACAGCCGGATGGAAAATCCAGAGAGAACATTCAGCCAAGATGACAAACTCCTGACACACCCTCGCTACACATTAGTTACCACAAGTTTGCTCACAGTGAGGGAAGCCTGATCGCACTCATCAAGTCGAAGTGGAATTTCATGGCTTGCGTTCATTCCCTCCTGCTGCGATACAGGGCCTCCGTAAAACTGTTGCCTAAGACTTCAACAGTGATCATCTACAAATGTTCAAGTTGCACAAATGCATGAGAAACTGCAGCAAATCAAACAATAGAATGTTAAAGAAACTAATATGGGGGTCTGTAACAGTGGTTAAGATAATATAATATAATATATATACATATATATATATATATATATATATATATATATATATATATATATATGTTGGAGGCCGGCACATTGTTTTGTTCTGATGCTTATTGAAGGTTTGAATAAATGAATTGATTGATTACTGAGCAATGATTGGCTGCAACAGCACAGTTGGGAGGAACAAAGTCTAATTTAATTTTTTACTCGTACTAATTTGTAATCAACAGAGTGAGAAGACTTTGTCAAGGAAAAGATGGAGGAGGGATTTCATGAATCATCAGAGATTGATTGATTGATTGATTGATTGATTGATTGATTTGTATCAGGGACCGTACATATTAATAAACATTTCAGTAAATATGCCAGAATTAGCCAAAAGTTGATCTCAATCTGGCCATGGATACCCGCAGCCCATACATTCAATTCGTTGAAGGTAAGCTTTAATACTTGATAACGTTTTTTTTTTTAAGTGTACTGTACATATATTTTAGTTGAGCTGTCTTTCATTATACAGTTACAGTACATACATGCACAAGTGAAATATAGGATTCTGAACTCTCCATGCTAACGGCTATCTATCCTTGAGGTTAATGTTAGGCAAAGTCACTGCTGTTTTATCGTAGCCTCTTCTTTTCTGCTGGGCAATTTTTTATTATTGTTTTTTTTTGTTAATCTCTTTTTCGATATTAGAACAACATTGAAATGTTTTGGCGGCGTCATCTCATGTTTTTAGTTGGTATAGTGAACGCCAGGATAATATGGCTATAACGTGTTGTAAACTTACCAAGCTTATATGCAACATTTCTAAGATGAACGTCATGCAAATCAACTTGCGATTGTGATTGGTTAGTTAAGATCCAATCATGAACCAGAAGTGTTGACATCATCCAAATTATGCGTTTTATTGGTTTAAAGACGTGAATATGTCATGTCCACTGCAACCATCTATGGGTCTGAAGGGTTAATTAAGTCAGGTGTCAGATAATCCGGGTGATGTAGTCCCTATTTTAATTGTGCTTGTCTACTCACACCATTGGGTGATTTGATTTGAGAAAGGATCATCATCATCGTTTTTTTTTTAAACAGCCGCATTGTCATTATGTCATGTCTTTGCCACTGCATTCAAAGTTTCTCTACATTTTGTCAACTTTTTAGCACTCACTTTAGCAAATCTAAGTGGACTGGAAAATTCATAACATATCTGATATTAATGAATTAGGGTTATACAGACAAAATAAACAAACGAAAACAAACCTCCAAAATAATGACAAAAATATATCACATGATCGAAAACTATCTATGATCCCCATAAAGCGCTATTATTTGATACATTTCCTGTCTGTCTTCCTGTCACTTCTCACATAACTCCCTAGTTTGTCCATTAACAACCCAGTGGTTGTGTTACAAATTACTACTTTGGCCTGTGGTGCAAATGTGCCTCTGCCCCATAAAAAATATTTGTTTGTTTGATTGTTAAAATTCTATTTGAGGCTTTACAATGCATCACATATAAAATGTATTAAGTACAACAAGTGCAAGTAAGTACAGTACTTTACATTACTTGGAGGGAAACAAAGTACAACAGAAAATAATTATTTTCTAGAATCAGATGTTTTGGTAAAAAGAAAAAAAACCTTCATCCACCGGTCGGAAACCCCAGTATGGCGAGGCGCCGTCTGCTAAATTCCCAAACACGCAAAAAAAAAAGGTTTGCATCAGCACGAAAATCAAGATGCAGCAGTTTTTAATCCCCAAGTGCACATGACCCGTCTACAAAAATAGAGCCCAAAAACAGTGGAAATTGTCTCCGAACAGCCACTAGCAAACATGGTTATTCTCGTTAACAAGGTAAAGTAGAGGTGGAAAAGTGGTATTGAGTGTCATGCAAAAGTATCTGCCACTACAACCCAATCCGCACCCACTCAAGCACACAGAGGCGCATAAAACTTGCTGACGCCTCTGCCTTCCTACCTGAGGAAGGAGTCAAAAAGGAGAGCAGGGTGACTCTGACCCACTTCCATCCTTTCACGGCTAACATCCTGCCTCTCTTCCCGTGTCGCTGTGACATACACACACACACACGCACACACACTTGACTCACACTTAAGAGAGAGAGGTCACTGGCTAACTGGGCCAGAGCACTTGTGTAACAGGCTTATTACCGCACAGTTGTTGGATGTGAGGCAGGTTTGGAGCTATGGATGGAGAATTAAAAGGAGTTCAAAAA
This sequence comes from Vanacampus margaritifer, assembly GCF_051991255.1. Taxonomy (NCBI): domain Eukaryota; kingdom Metazoa; phylum Chordata; class Actinopteri; order Syngnathiformes; family Syngnathidae; genus Vanacampus; species Vanacampus margaritifer. The sequence continues at coordinate 26,510,468 of NC_135432.1, read as the reverse complement.
CATAGCATGGAGGTGGGGCTGCACCAGTGACCATTCAACAGCCAATTGAAAGATTCCTGTACCACTGCCCTTGTTTTACTCATGCAAAAAAAAAGGCCTGTCATCATTTTGCAGGCAATTAAAAGGGACATGAGGTTTAGGCTGGGAGCTAAAATTAAGCACGGCGATTGCACTTTACAACTGTCATGTGACACATTTTATATTATAGTGGACCTCCAAAGACCAAGATCATCTATTCCAGGATGCTGGCTGACTGACAGCTTGTTCTCAATTATTTTCTTCAAATATGATGATGTTAACCTATAATACAATTAAACAGCAGTTGAACAACTCACCCTTGAAGGATGCTTGTTGCCGGCAATCAAGGGGCAGCAGGAAGGTTTTGGCAGAGCGATACTGTCACTCAGTGGTGTTTCATTGTTACTACTGAAGGTGTAGTCTATGACAGTACAGGATGTCTGTCAGAAAGCAAGATAAGAACACATTTTTAGCTTTGGTAATATGTACCGTAGAAGAAATTGGTAGGCTGATTAATATAGTCATGATATAGAAATCAGCTGCTGTACACACTATCTATCATTAGCATCAGTTACAAATTACAATACCACTTTGGGACTCCAAACCTTCAGTGAAAATTCTAATGGAAAGTACGAGGGTCAGTCAATAAATAAGGGGAATTTTTCGGTATAAGGACTTCTAATACAGACAGAAGCTGACTTATTATTTTTTTCTTCTTCAACGTAGTCTCCCAGCACAGTCACACACTTTTCCCATCTGTGCACAAGCTTCCGTAGTCCCTCAGCGTAAAAATCTTTGGACTGGTGTCGCTCACAACACTCTTGACTTTGTCACTTTCAAACTTCTTTAAACAATTTAGCCCACTTGTAGACATTTTTTTCTCCCGACTGAAACATGTGGCAACATACACAGTTTTACATTCTTCTATGAATTATAACGGGTTTGCACCCTTCAGCATCTGACCGCTGTTCAATCCTGGAGCATGCTTCTTGGTCGGCCATCTTTGTTAATCGCCAAAACTCTCAAAGTTTTTCTTTAATCTGCAAAATAAATTTAATCCATGGGAAAAAGAAGTAAAACAGATTTTATATATATATATATATATATATATATATATATGTAAGCTTCTATCTGTATTAGAAGTCCTTATACTGAAAAATTCACCTTATTTATTGAATGACCCTTCTACAAATTTGTACTTTGCGTACAAATTGTGATCCAAAATATACACAGTCGGTCAGTGGGTGTTATTTATTTTTTGATTTTAATTTACTTATTTTACAAATGATTGACTACTTAAAGTGTTGAAAATGGCTTGCTCTCTTTGATGATGCAATATGAACAAACATGCTATGGGTCTCCTTAAAAGTGACAAATTTGTTTGTATAAGGTTTTGGCCTGACGCCAGCTCCAATTAGCAAGCAACATGAAGTATATACAACTATATTTGCTTTATGTGTATTTATTGTTTAGTTTTCCTTGTGACGGGCAGGGGTCTGGTCACTAGACTTTGAGTTTATCTGTTGTAAAGCTAACATGCTTTCGATGCTCACTGTATAACTGATGTACGGCAAGTTTCGCTGAGGTCTCACATGATGGTATGACTCCACTTTTGAGGCTGGTTGAACTCCAAAAAGCTCCACTTTTGGGGTATGTAGAAAAAAGGAATGAGGCTAACGTGACAAGGCCAAATGCACGGTGTTAGCCATACTCAATTGATAAACTCCTTCAAAGGGACCAAAATCACAAATGTTTTTTTTGGTCCTTTTTTTCTTTTGAGGCTCTGGCAGCAAAAACAAAAGGATGGCGGCTGGCATACGTTTCCTGTGGGACATGATCTGGTGCAGACGGACTTCAGCGGCAATGACCTCTGTTTCTGTTTGATGACCCCCACTGAGGAATTTGTCGTACTTGCAAGTCAACACTATTAAAGATAAAAATAACAGGAAGACTCCGGGAGTGACACTGGTTTTCCGGTACGGAAAGAGCCACAGTTGTAAAACTGTGTAATAATTGTGTTGATGTATTTCTTAGAGTAATGTAATGTCTTACTTAGAGGGTTGTAAGCCCCAGAGATGACCAAGGATATGCTCAAGAGACAACATCTATCTGGGAGCATCACAAGATGGAAAAGCTGAATAAAATGACTGGCTGAGGGTAGTCTGGGCTTCCCTGCTGCCCTTATGATCCAGATAAAGAGACGGTCTAGTAGTGGTTAGCTCTTGTGCCACATACTTTTGAAGTTCTGGGTTCGATTGTCAACATGTGCCCCCCTGCCAGTTGCTGGTGACAGAGTCTTGTTTCCTGCCTCTTGCCCACAGTCAGCCAGTTTAGGCTCCAGCTCAGCCACCACTCAAATGAGGACAGATGCAAATATATGCATATATATTACCACACAGCTGTCCCTCAAACTCATATATAAATAATAAGATAATGATTAAAATAAAAAAAAATGATTATTTGCTCATTGGGAAGACTAATAAAGAGCTATTATCTCGTGTACATGTTTAAAAAAAAAAGAAAGAAAGAAAAAGAAATAACAGCTTTTACTGCCACCTGGTGAATTATTTGCAACACTGCAAGCTACACAATATCCCTTCAAAGTATTATACGTCACTAATTAACAATTTGTCTCACAAATCAACGAGCATAATAGCATAATTTTAAAACGGTTAAGAGAATGTAAATAATGTTTTAGAGTATTTTTGTTGTTTCTTTTCTACAACCTCTGGGAAGGAGGGTATCAGTATGGTATATGTTGACTTGGAAATATTAACCGCAAAAGTGTTTCAAATCTGACCGAACGTAAGAGCATCTCTTGTACACAACACTCCTATAGGAACTCTACAGATTTGAATTGTATTCAGGTCTGACCTCTGGCATGACAGAGTCAGTAAGTAATGTAATCAATTGTGCAGTATTTCATTCCTTTTCAACATTAAAAGTTGTAAAATAATTAATTTTTATACATTTTCTCCTAATGGTGTACAGTATTGTTTTGATAGCCACTGTAGGAAATTGTAACCACCAAATGCCAACTAAGCCTATATGCATGCATAGCAAATGGGAGGATGTTGGAGCAATATCTGCATGGTTCTTAGTTTTTAATGTAACACAAGACTGAACCCTTACAATACAGTATCATGCTAAATTTATGAAGACATTTGATGCGATGGTTGAACAAATGTTTACTTCAAAGTATGTTGTCAGCATTTGTGGGCTTAATGTTTGGGCCTTTTTAAAATAGTTCTTCTGAGGTTGTATTTGTTTTTACAGGGCATGCAGGATCAGTATCATGGGCCATAAACTATAGGTTCCACACCTGTGCATAAAAAAAACAATATTTCAAAATATGTAAACATATGCCAACCAACAATGTTAAAATTTGTATCCAGTGGACCAAAAATTGACGTTTATTGTTGACATATAGTTTTTTAGATGCTCACTGTGCTGATCGTATTTGCGGTTAAGATTTGCTCAGTTCTGAGGTCTCACATCATAGTTTGAACCCTATAGTTTCTCACTGAGCAACACAGGCTTGCGAGAGTGCACGCACATAGCGAGTGTGGCTTTTTCGGCAGGCTTTCTTCAGTGTTGCAAAATGGTACAAAGACATTTGTTACACTCTCTCAAACCCTCTTTATGCTTTCAAACTGTTTTTGTTGCCGCCATGATTAAAGTTTGAACATGTTAAAAAATTCTCTGAACAGCGCATGCATGTAAAGGTGTAGTGAGTGTTGAGATTTCGGCAAGTTTTGTTCAAGACTGCAAAACATTGCAATGGGATTCCTGGGAGAACCACGAGACAGGAAAGTCAAGAGCAGACAGGCAAGGCAGAGCAACTTTATTCATATTGCACTTTTCATACACAAGGCAACTCAATGTGCGTCACGCAATCAAAAGTGCAACTTTTAGAAGCATTCACAAACTGTGAAAATTAAAGACGACAGTTAAAGACATTCAAAAGCAAATAAACTAAAAGCGGCCCACCAAAATTATTCAGAGAACTTACAGTGACAACATTTAAAAGCAATCAGACGATCAAATCCTTGGAAAAATGCTGGAGCATCTTACATCGGCTTGTACTGAACAATCTGGCAATGAATGAGTCATCAGCAGAGCCTTAATTAGGCGGTTGTGGCTGATTTGCAGCCTTGCAAATTGTGTCAAGCCCAGGTACACGTGCACCTTCTTAGAACAGGAGCGGGTTGTCAAAGAACGACACTCCTACAGTTGAACCACTGTCCGAGTGTTCTGAACTCTTCGTCCTCATAAGATAGCCCACACAATCGTTCATCACCATGTCTTTACCTCGCCTGCGCAAAAATGACATGCAAGAGAAACCTTTTGCTGTCTTTCTTTACTCCTCATCCTGAAAGTAGCAAATGTGAAACAAGCATCCTAATGTGCCAGAAATGCAATTCTATTAGTGGCTGTGCTTACCTGACATAGGTTCCAAAGAAGCCCAGTTCACTCAGACAATGACTTAGTTTGAGGGGCTTGCCTCTTCTCAGCAGGTAGTTCTGTGTAGGCACGGGCTGGATCTTATCCATCAGGATATAGGCCATCCTCTCCGGACTGTATTTTACTTTGCCAAGAACCTCGCGGATATCTTGTCCGTAAATGTTGTTTCCTCGAATTATAGAAGTGTGATTACTTTAGTGCAGAAAACTGATTGATGTTTTGCTGCATGATGAAATGAATGACTTATTTATTTGACCGTACCTCCTCCCTCTCGCTGAGGCTTCAGGACAAACCGATCCGGTGTCGCCAAAGCCATTGCTACCGCTTTGTCACCTTCTGCTCCCTTTTATTAAAATAAATAAATAAGTAAATAAACTTAACACATTTCGCATGATAGCGTAGAACTCTGTAAAACATATGCTAGGCCAGTAGTTGGTGATGTCAAAAGCAGGCAAACCATTTTACAGTTTTCTGTTAAAAATAATATCGTATAAATGGCCCTCAATTGCCCTGTCGAGATGTAGACAAGTAAACAAGCTTGTAAACTTTTTGGGCTCGTCTCCTATCCTCCTATGGGGAATGTTTTATCTTACGTCAACATTGTTACTGACAATTTTTTATTTAATTAATTTAGTTTTTGTTTCATACTAGCCTGTACGGATTCATGAGAGCCTCTCAAAGAATGAACTTTACCGTTTGCATCGACTATTCAGAGTTTATTATCTCATTGTGAATCGTGATTTTCAGAGGTTAGGTTAACATTTCGTGGCAGTTTTTTCCTTGATGGTCTTTGCTTTCATTTTGGAATTTGAATGAAACAGTCAAGTTGATGATTTCTGTAGAGATCAGCAATAGTAATTACTTGCAGATAATGGTTTTGTGCCTTGTAGTGCAACAACGTGGAGTGAAAAAAAGCTTTTGTGTAACTTGTATTGTGATTCACAGGCTCAGGTTGTTGCTCACCATGTCCAGAGTGTAAAGGCCAGCAAAGGTGGCCCTCACTCTCTCCACTATTTGTGGCTGGTTGGGGAAGAACCGTTCCAGAACACCGGGCTTAGCAAGCACCTGCTGTACCTTCTTAGTTCCAGCCAGGTGGGTGCTGATATCCGGACATTTTACAGCCAAAGAGCACTCCATCATCAGGCGGGCCTCCCAGGCCTAAAAAAAAAAAAAAAAAAAGTAGAAAAAAAGAACTAGTACAATTGAAACCTGTAGGGTGGCAATAGCCAAGTATGATTTGTTTTTACATGTTAAGGATCCTGATGATAAAAGGATCTCAGTTTTACTTAACTTTGGGATCCGATCAGTTATTTATTTATGCTCTCATTAAAAAAAAAAGACATATTAGTTTGCTACACAGTGAAATATTTATTCATACAGTTATAGCCGTATAACACGAATGTTTGCAAGTGTGTGCTCTTTGGTTAGAGATACAGGCACTGCACTTCATGTTGTCATTTCAACACATCTTTATAGTGTTAAAAGTGCATCATGTGCCTGTGTCTGTTTGAAAACTAATGTGGTTCATCTTGAAGAACTACAGTAAGGCCCTTTCCCAATACTTGCACTTCCACCCTTGTTCCCCTTTTGAGCATCAAATTTGCCTAAACAACAAATCGTTGCTGCTATGTGAAAACAACTTATGTCCATTTTTGTCTTTTTTTAATTAATAATTTTTTTAAAATGTTTTTGGGATGTACCTGAATGCAGACATCCCAAAACCGTAAAAATCTAAATATATATATATACATATTTTAAATTTACATAAATGTTTTTCACATACCAATGATGAAATGCTGCCGCAATGTTTGATGATGCATTTGAACATAGTGACAAGCCTATGACGTCACATGCATTGCCCCAATTCTACAATTTCCGCAAGCTTGAAATGTGCGCTCTCAAACCCTACGTGCACCTCTATTAAGAGTATGCTTCAGGTTGGTTTCAAGGCCATCTGACCAGAGTTTTGCTTCAATTTAATAAAACAAAGAGCAAATGAATGAATAATATCTAAGTTGGATCGCAGGATCGCTGTTTCACAGTTATGCCACAAGATGGCGCGCCATGTTTCTAACCAGACAGACACACCCCATAGAAGAATCTCGACTTGCCAACAGCCGTGCTTTTGAGTCTGTGGCTGTAAGGAGGAATCCAAAAGTGGCAGTGTTTCAGGTTGGTAAAATGTGCATTAAAATAAAACAAACAGAATGTGTATCACTCTATCATTTTTCACTCCTGTAGCTTAGCATACGTGGTCTTTTAGAGGTGGTTTGACTGAAGAAATTATTCTGAATCATCCTAAACGTTGAAACTAAATTGCTAATCATCTATTAGCAATGAAAGCAAGGTGTGCTGTGTTGCTAATATATGCTAGTAAGCTAACCAACTGCACTGAAACGGGACATGAGTGCCTAAGTACATGAATAAAGTTTATTTAAGTTATTTTTAACATGCTATCATAACAGTTAAAGACAGAACATTGAATAACAATAGTAGAATGTTACATGTTGTTAGGTTTAGTTTTTAAAGTAGGTGTAATTGTGTAGAAATGTATTAACAAAGTTTATCTGTAACTTCTTTTTCTTCTCACTGTAACTCCTTTCTTTAGGAAACCAAGCAGAGAGGTGTCATCTGTCATGCAGCAGGTTTTTCAGTTGGTGAGGCAAGTAAGAACCTTTATATTAATTATTGAGCTAATGATGAACATTGCATTAGTTTCACACTATAATATAACAAATATGTAGATGTTGTACTTAGTTGCTTTTAATATATTTTCTGTTCATGTACAGGTTGTTGGTACTGTTTTGACGAGCCAAATGGTGTACGGGTGGTGCCAGCGTCTTCAAAACCAGATGGCTAATTTACTACTTATTCAAACTTAGAAGACATGTGTACCATGTCCTGAGCTTGATGTTAACTCCATGAAAAGGAAACAGTCAGGTAAACAAACACCCACAAAGTATTAGAAGAATCCAAAGAGAGCTGAGGCAAACTAACTTCCACCACATCCAAGTGTTTAAACTAGTGAAAGGGATGTAACTTTGCAGAGATGCGCAGGTCTTACCCATGAAGACAAATGTGGCAAAGAGGAACATTTTAAGGTATTGTTGGTATGTTTTCAAACTTAACAAGGTGAGATAAATATATATTTTAAGTATTTTAAATTACATTCTTTCTAAATGCTCCATTCCTTTAAGAGCTCAAGTCCAATGAGCATATTATTCTATTTAACCTATTAAAAACTTCATTACAAACTTTTTATTTTATTTCATTTTTACGTAGGGCCTACCTATCCATGTTTACAATGTACACATTTGACCAACTGTCCTCAGCTGAAAGAACATTTTGCACCACAAATGCTCTTTAAGAGAATGTGATGTCATAAATCGTTAACGTTCTTTGTCAGATATATGCTATGTGTGTATATTTATTTTAATATTTTTTCTAGGTTTTCATAACGTCACCCTCTTAAAATAATTGCCTGTGTCATTTTTTTGCAATTATTTTTTTTGCTTTAATCTCTGCATGATGCAAATGGTTAATTTTTTTGTTTTCTGAAAAATCTGAAAAAAATATTTGGGTAATTATTTTAAGAAGGCGTCGATTTACAAGGACACATAAAATTTGTAAAAGAGTAATTTATGAACACTTTTTTGCATACATTTCTGCGACTCATCCTGCCTAAATTTGGCATTGCTTGTCAACAGAACCCAATGTATCACATTGCTTCATTTACAATAATGTTTTGCTTGTTGAAATTTCTTCAAAATGTAACTGAATTGGTGTGAATCATAGAAATATCATATTACAATGTGAATTTTGTGATATCAGGAACTAAAGAGCTCTTAATACGTCGTGGTAACTACTGTTACTAATGATGCGATTTGTAATTTGTTCTTTCTTTTATTGTTTCAGCTTGCATCATGCACTGTAGCATAATGGAAGGATACACCAGTTGAAAAAAGTAAGATTAAAAAAGCTTTCATTAACAAACGCCGCATTTGTTGTTCATGTAAAAAAAACAAAAAAACTAACAGCTTTAAAATAGACATATTAATGTTAGGAAGCAGATACAGTATCTGTTTCACTTTGTAGTTAAAAGCATAATTAGCCAGAAATGAAACTTGTATCCATTCACCCTCATGTAGATCTTTCCAACACACAACTACCGTCGGCCTCCCTCGGTGTTCGGATGATACAGAAACCTCTCCTAACACTTCATATGCATGAGGTTGATTGAATAAAGGTTACATTTTCATTTTTGATGAACTGATCAATGTTGTTGTTTTTATAATGATATTTTTAGTTACAGTATTTGTATATAAAATGTGACTTTTTCAAGTTATTTTTGTTCAGTGCTTTGTTGAATTTAATAAAGAATATTATGATTGAGTTGGATCCAGAACACTATTCATCCCAAAAGGGAAATTCATTTGTCTGTCATTATCTATAGAATTATAAAGCCAAATGACTATATGTCTGCGTCCTTACCTATGTTGTTTTAGTTAAGTAAAACTAAAATTGAAAAAAACTTTTCATTAACAAACTAAAATAACAAAAATGCTTTTAAAAAACAACTGCAACTACAATTTAAGCTTTGAAAACTATAATTTAAGCAAAAATGTTGTTGATTTTTGTCTTTGGCAATTAATTTAATACATTTGCCTTCGATGTTGATTTTAAATACAAGCTTTGAGCAATATGTTTTTATTTTTTAGATTTTGCTCAATAGTATCTCACTATTGCTCATTTTCTCCTTGAAGTGAGATCTCCAAGGTATCTCCAGTAAGTCTCACATTTGACTCTCCTCTATAATTGCAATGTCTCACTTATTTCTCCTAGTGGATTTTAGGAGAAACACATGAGAAACACTGGAAATAGAAAAAGAGAGTAAAACGAGACTGAGATGAGATTCTCACATTTGTCTCACATAGTCTCACTTATTTGTCCTTATGCTCATTTTCTCCTTGAAGTTAAAGTTATCTCCATTAAGTCTCAAGTATGACTCCCTCTTTAATTGCTATGTCTCCCTTATTTCTCCTTGAGAATTTTAGGAGAAACAAATGAGAAACGTTTGAGACAAAAGAGAGTAAAATGAGACTGTGGTGAGATTCTCAAATTTGTATCACGAGACATAGACGAGCAAACTTTAAACACTAAAATTTTACTCTGGGTACACACAGACATTACTCAAGAGGAACTGAGCGAGGAATGTGTAGATTTAAGTCTGGGATTGATAACGATATGAATCAATGACTTTCATAATCAATGTATATGACTGATGTGTATAGTAAGAATCAAAAGGGACGGGTTACTAATGAGCCATGGCTTCTACCCGTCAGCCCCCCGAATGTTGAATGTTAATGTTGCAAATGATGATGTGATCGATGTAACCTGTAATAATGTGTCCGAAAGGAAAAAATAAATAAAACAAAACAAAAAGAAGTAGTACACTTCAGTGAGGAGTGTGGGTATTGAGACAGGGCCCAATTCACTACCTTTTCAGACCTGTAGTTGTGAGGCATATAGCCATTCCTGAAGTAGACCACTGCAACCTCCTGATGATCACTACATTTGTGGGACAAAACTGTATCAAAACAAGCAAAAACACTAGTCTACACCGTTCTTCATGTTGGGTATTGATGGACAGAAGACACTTACACAAACAGTCTCTTGTTCTCATCAAGTTTTCCAGATTCAGAAATATCCTCAAAACGTTTTCGTATAGTGGCAATATTCCTGAAAATTATGGAAGACTGAAATTATCATTAAATGAAAAAAAATTTAGTGAGGAAAGGATGCTTTTTTTCCCCCAGAAAAGCTGCAAATGTTTCATTTTAAACATCAAAATGATTAAGGATTTTGCCAAGGTCTTAAGTAATATATATATCAACTTACCCTTTCCACAGCTCTTTCTCAATTATCCGTTGATCCACGATATTAAACTCATTCTCCGCCACCAGGAACATGACAACCGCTCTTTATTGAAAAGAGGGCTCCTGTTAAACACTTTACCACTACATAAATACATTGTACATTAGGTGTCTGGTGCATTACTGTATCACGGAAAGCCCAATGGATACAATGTCAAATGAAGTATTATTTATTGAATTATGTCTATTTAAGATATAAAAACTATTATGAGGCAATGAATTGTTGTTAAAAATAAGGTTTTTGGTGGACGTACTGCTTTGAACCATAAAGCTCCCAGGCCTTGGCCACAGCCTTGGCCAGACCCACCGCAGGGTTGTTGTCAATGATGCGCTTACTTTCTTTCAGCTGGCCAGCCACCTTAAGAATGTTTCTGTTGTATTAAGGAACATGACATTTTTGCCAATATTAAGAGACATTTAAAACAAAGGTCAACTTCAGCGCAAACTCTGAGATCAAGTGGTTTTTTTTAAATAGGAAATTATAAAAGTTAAAATATTCTGTTCCAGGGTCAACCTGTCACAACCTTAAAACTTTTAGCTGTGCAAGCCATTTTTCAATCAACATTTCAATATACCGGTAGTCTTGTTAATATTATTCCGTACATATAATTTTGTCATGCATGGCAGCAGTACTCATCCCTTCCACACTCAAGTTTTATCAGTCAACATTGTTTCCATTTTGTTCAGATTTTCTACATTGGGGGCTTTCTGGTATTTTAGTCCAAAAAAACCTTAATGTCAGATATCAAATTATTTTGGGGCTACATGTTGGCAACTACTTTACCGGTGTACATCAGGTATGCGTGAGGCGATGCCTCCAGCACCAACAGAAAAGGTGTTGATTTCGATCTGTTTGAGAGACGTGTGTCCATTCTCCTCCTGTTCCCACATGTAGTCAGATCGATTCAGACCCACCACAATTGACTGGGGGAAAAAAGGCAAGATTACTAAATTACAGACTGACACTAATGAAGACAGCATCTTCATTGTAAAAACAGCGTTTGCAGCAGTTTCTCATGCAACGATATTAGTTGGCAGTGCTTCCAAAACATATTTGCGCCACATACCGGTCCAAACAAGTACTTGGACATGCTTTTTCAGGGTGGGTGCTAATGGATGTTTTAACGACCTGTCTAGTGCATATTGGAGCATTTATGAATGACTTGCGCACTCGAAATTTCAATGGGGCCCGGACGATGGTACCCGATGCACTGTGTACTCTGCGTAATGGGAGCGGAGGCCCTGCGCAAAGATTCCTGAAGGCATGCTTAGCTAGACAAGCTTGATAAACAAGGTGGATTTACGTACCTGCAATAATCCCTCTTTAAGGACCTGCTGGTGTATCTTGAACAACCTTGCAGTGAAATCATCCACAGTAATGGTGCTGGAATAAGAAAATATTTTAAAATAAAACGTGTTATCCTTTGTAATAATACTTTAAATGACTATAGACGGGTTCGACCTTTGTGCTAAAAATATTACCATATCCCACCATCCCATGCGGTCGTCTATTTTGAGAGGCTGCTCTTACGAGAGACTCCTGTTATTACAATTGCACTTGCTATTTCACATGCAATGTATTCCAAATTAGTCAGTGGACAATTAAAATATTACTGAAATCAGGACGATGAAAAAGTATTCTGAGACACAAGAAGGGGAAAAACCACTGCAATTGGCAGTGAAGATCCGTCGACAAGTCTGAGCGAAGTAAAAATCATATCTCCCCCAGCAGGTTCATACTTAGATGTCCTGTTTGCGACGTGTGGGCCGCGTCCCAGTTCTTGCGCTTCCCGCTTTTGTGCCCCTCGGTTGCGCGTTCCCGTCGACAGGTGCGAGTATGTCTGTCTCGCCCTGTGGTGGAAGTGTGCAGCTATAATGTGGGAATGTACCCCAATATCAAAATCCCACCTGGCAAGAGCCTCTTGCAGGAAGTCAGGATCCTGGCTGATCTTATCCACCAGTGTGTTGTAGTGAGTTTGCACTTCCATGGCTTGGAGGAAAAGACTTTTCGGCACAGGTGTGGGGAAAAGCGTGATGGGAGCATATGTCACCACCTAAAATACAAATAGGAATGTGTAGCTCTATACTGCTGATTGCTTCTTTTTTTCTCTATTTTTCTAGAAATTAGTTGAGTAGTTTGATGTATCCATGCTATCTAACAAAAAAAAAGAAGACGGGAAATTCTCACCTCTGATGAGTTGAGGGATTCGTTAAGCCTCACAAGGAAACCATGCATAAGTGCTGAATCTTTTGCCACTTCTGCCAGTTCATTTATCAGGCTTGTGTTCATCAGTAACTCATTTCGTATCCCGGCAGCCATTCTGACTGATATTCAAGATATGTAAAACACGGTCAAAGCGAAAAGGAAATATGTAGCATTCTGAACACACAGTGAATCATTGTGCACACCATAAAAATTGAGTGACCATCCCTCTACTGCCCCAACGGACTAAACGCATGCCCATTTCTCCGAGACTTCTGGACGTCACATGACTAATTAACTTTGTTGATGAATAGGACATAATAAAATACATTTGAAAGCTGGACAGGTTGGATATTGCAGTTCCTTATTTATCAAGCACCAAGAGTACTTTTTACAACTATAACGAGGGCAGACGGGGAGAAGTTGAACTACAATGGTGAGTCCTTGCAATCATATAAAGACTTGGAAGGTTTATCATCATTGTCATCCTGCCTCCATCTTTCACGGTGCTGTTACTTGTTATTTAACTCCCACTAAGAAAACAATTTTGTTAAACTGGGAAAAAAAATAAACACGCTACTAATATTAATCAGTGGTTAAATCTAATCAAAAAATACATTTCATTCAAAAATGTCAGAAAAATCAACTAGATAATTACATAGAAAGCTGCTCACCTATCATAAATGTGCTGATCCTAGACCTTTGATTCCTCTTTGCCTGTGTAGAATGTCATCTGCCAACAACAATGTTATATTAAAATAAAATGTAACTTTTTCTCCAGGTTTTAGACTGCTGTTGTATAATGAACGGCCACAAGAACATATTGGAGATCAACCCTTCTTATCTCTATCCTTACCTCTGCGGGCAGTGTTTTTCCTCCTCCCCGACCTCGTGGGTGGGGCAGATGCCAGATGCTCTCTGTCGTCGTGCCCCGACCTGCTGGAGCCTAGTGTCCTAAATCGCTCACTTTGCACATACTTATGACATACGATGTTAATATTATTCACAAGTTGCTTCTGGGCTCATACACATACTTGACGTTTCTTGTGGGACAGGTGCAGGGCAGTGGAATATGAGCAACTGACCGGGGTTCAGCACCTCTGTTCTGTGGAGGGCTTTGGGGCAACAGTGCTTGGCAGACCCCCAACCCATCCTCACCAGCGCTTATAGATGTTTATGCAAAACACCACAAAGGTCCAGATGAACTTACATTTGTGCTTGAAAGTTTATGAGCGCACTCTATGGTGAGAAAAAGACTTAATGCTCATAAAATCCAAAACACTGTGGCAATTGTTTTGACATTTTCAGAGGTTGAAGTTGACATGAGTAGAGATGTGCATGCGAATTTGGGGATTCATAGCATGTGGGTGCAGGTTTTTTCTAAATGGGAAAGAAAGAAAGAACTTAAAAAATAACTGAATAACATTACAACAAAAACAAATACCTCCTCCTACTGATTGAGTCAGGATTCATTCCTCTTTATGGTACTCATATTTTTTCCAAGATCAACCTGCACAATGCTTGCCTGCATCCGGAAAATGGCTTTCAGTATACCACTTGGGTACAATGAGTACGTTCTAATGCCTTTTGAGTTAACAAACACTCCTACAGTTTTTCATGTCCCGGATAATGATGTCCTCTGGGACATGATTAACAAGTTTGCTTGTCTATCTTGATGACATTTAGATTTTTTTTACCATCCCCATCTGAGCACATAAGGCATGTACATCTAGTGCTACAGAGGCTCTTAGTCAAGGCTAAGAAATTGTAGTTTTATATCTCCAAAACTACATTCCTCGGCTACATATTTGCCATAAGTGAGCTGCATAGGGACCCAGGCAAGGTGCCTGCTGTTTCTATACTCAACAAAAATATAAACGCAACACTTGTTTTTGCTCCCATTTTTTCTGAGATGAACTCAAAGATCTAAAACTTTTACCGCATACACAATATCACCATTTATCTCAAATATTGTTCACAAACCAGTCTAAGGCCCCGTAAAAACGGAAAGCAAAGCCGGCTTCGTTCCTCAAACAAATCTCGTACACACAGAAGCATTTAAAGGCTTGAGTGTGCCCAAAAGAAGACGCTGAGGACGTTTAACGGATGTAATGTACATGCCAAGTCTGGAGTGGCGCTGTAGCGCAGCCACATGGAATTAAGAGAAAGCGTAGAAGAAGAATCAGCGAAGAAGACAGATACTTTATTGCAATCTACAGAACAAACATGGCTTTGCATGTATCAAAACAACATGAAAAAGAAGAACACAGGAGAAGTGACAATGGCGGGTGATTCAAGTACAACACCGCTTGTGGAATGTGGGAATAAAGCAAAATATTTTTGCTGTAAAAGCATAAACAAGCTCAGGCGGCTGCGCAAAACAATTATGACACGGCTATCCGCCATTGTTGTTGACAGACTGACTGTTCCCGCGCAGTCACGCGAGAATTGCCGCATACGTCATCAAGCTGTGACAATGCGTCATCGAGCTGCGACCATTACGTCATCACTGGACGAGTAGCCTGCATATGGTGGTCAGACGGACGCGTACGGGGCAAGTTTTGAAATCTTTCCACTCTGGAGCCCGGTTTCAAAAGTGATCGGTTTCAAGCTCCGAAACCGCGCCATCGTGTGGACGGACGGCCTAACGGTAAGAAAACTGGGTAGGATATATTGAAACTGGCTTTCGTGTGGACGGGGCCTTAGACTGCCCATAATGAAAGGCCACTCTGAAAGGTGCCGTTTTTTTTTATGGGGGAGGGGGACACCATCCATCCATTTTCGTAACGCTGGGGGGTGGGGTGTGCCTTTGATAGTATTATCTTACCCGTGTGTATGTGCTTCCACAGCGTTTTTGTGTTAATATTTGTTATTTGAAGGGAAAACACTCCCGAAGCTGATGCTAATGTCTCATTAGCATTTGAATGCGATCCTCCACTGACTGTAGCCTTTAGCACTAGCGATGTTTAATCAACGAAGCATGTTTTGTTTGAATCTACAAAGTGTTAATTCTATGTATTGTGTGTTTTGTTTTATAGCAAACTTCAACTGTGGTGTCATTAAACAGCTTCAAGGGTAGCTCAACAGGAAGCCAGACTCTTGCTCCACCTCTCAATAAGATTTGAAAATGGCACTCAAAGGTGGTGTTACCTTGAGGACCGTTGTGCTTGCAAATTGGGAGAGGGTTGGGCACAGAGTGGCTGTGATTGACAGCAGCAGTAAAAACTACAACCTAAATAATTTCTATACTACTACAAACTATGCTAAATAAACTAACCAAATGCTATGCTAATAAATCACTAACCTGAAAATGGGTATAAAGATGTTTGCAAAACTCTACTACATCGCTAAGGAGGCGTTTGAGGAGGCATGTACAGGACCGAGCCGGCGGGTGGCAGTAACCTGGTAGTAGACAGGTTGATAATTGTGATTCACTAAAGGGAGTTTTCCGCAATAACAATCTGGGACCGCTCCACTGTGATTTGCTCGGGAAAGGCAGGACATTCTGTAGAATACTACGAGCTGATTGGACGAACCGCCAACATGTGCACGCCTACCAAACTTTTGTTTTGACCAATCAAGGCAACAAAATGTGAATGCCGTTGTCGTAGAAAAAAGAAAAAAAAAGCACAAACATCTTTCCAGCTAAAAATGCACAAAGCACCTCTCGCTGTTCTTCAAAAAGGAAAATGTGAGTAATTCTGCAACAGAATTAATCGCAGTGACCATTCATTTGTCCACCAGTGTCGCCATGTTTGGTTCGTTGTTTGTTTCCAAGTATCAGCTTTGGGTTAGAGTGACAGAGCAACAACGTCACACTTTACAAGTCAATATCAATCAATACTAGCTGACTTCTCATGCAATGAGAGGACAAACAGTCAAATTGTGTTTATCCCAGTATTTAACCTAAAGATGCCGCCAAACACACAGTTTTTGTCCCAACTTCAAGCTTTCAACAAACATGCACTAAAATGTCGAAATAATGACCAGGACATTTAGACAGCATTAGTAGACACCCGTGCAGTTTATCTACAAAAAAAAAGTTGATTTAGTATCGAGTACGTCTATGGCGCTTGGGAACGTCAGAATTACATACACACAAGCAACACACACACAACGCTGCTGTGTTTACATCGGGCAAGCATGCATTGCATTTTGATGCGCCTTGCGGCTGTTTGTTAACCGCTGGAATTGCCAAATAATGACCTTTCCCACCTAATTCAAGCTTTTTTACGTTGTATTTACCCGGGTTTTTTCCTTGTAGTCTAAAAAGAGAAACACACTACGTTCATTTCACGTTCACCCAAAATATGAACGACTTCATGAACTCTCTTTCAGTGAACTTGTTCAGGTACAACACTACATTTCGGCCTCACGGCAGGGATGTGGAACCCTTTTTGTTGACACATGCAAAACAATAAATGGCCCACAGGTCATAACAAATGCACTTGAGTTGTTGTGGCGTTCCAATCTCCCGGGTTCTCCATTGTGTTTTCATAAAATGATTGACAGGAACATTGACTGGTTATACTTGCTGACTTTGTGAGATGCTAAAAGAATAAAGAATATGACATAAGGCTCCAAAGTGGCCCTAAATTGTGCTATTTTACCCATAAAATTTGCTAGTCAATATTTCATCTACAGTACTTGCGCATGTGCGACAATTAAATTAGCTTTTTTTCTTAATTATTTGTGAAAATTTTTTAGCATGCAAACTTCTACTCCAAGACCATTGTTCAATAATATAGTGGAAATGAGCAGTCATGTAAATATTTACTTCACCGTTCTGTCAATTTACAGTGTGCATCTCTAAATTTTCTACATTTTTAGGTTAGGGGCTACTGTGCTCTTAGTAATAATAATAATAATAATAATACAAATCTGGGGCCCTGATTATGTATTGGTCATTACTTCACTGATTACTGTACTTTTTTTTTTTTTAAGTCAGAAAGTTAGATTACAAGTTACTGCCTAAGGTTTCTTCCTCCAATTGAAAATGAAATAGGGAGTTTTTCCTTACCACTGTTCCGCTTGCTCAGGGTACGTGCAAGGTTAGACCTTGCTGTGGAACGCACTGTGGCGACTTGATTTGGTGCTATATAAAATGTACAATTATTGAATTATTATTGGTCCTGAGAAGATGGATGGATGAATGGACTGGATGACATGGTACAATGCTCGTTAAAAATAATAAATAAATAAAAAACTGTGTTAAGGGGGCGGCACAGTGGTTAATTGGTTAGCACATCCGATCCGCCTCACAGTGCTGACGACGTGAGCTCGGGTCCGGGCTTCAGCCTTCCTGGGTGGAGTTTGCATGTTCTCCCTGTTTTTCTCTGGGTTCTCCGGTTTCCTCCCACATTCCGAAAAACATGCATGGTAGGTTAATTGAAGTGTCTAAATTGTGTCTAAACCAGTTCAGGGTGTACCCCGCCTACTGCTCGAAACCAGCTGGGACAGGCTCCATCACCCCTGCGACCCTTGTGTGGAATAAGCTTGCGGTTAAGAAAATGGATGGATGTGATAAGGGGAGATGAACCTGCAAAATGCATGAGCTGCCACAGAGGAACATATTTTCAGATCATTTACAGTACGTTCCTTCCCTGATCTCTTCTCTTTGGCCATTTATATTGCGGTAATATCAATAGCGTCCCGTAGACTAACCTGTAACGTCAATTAAGTGCAACATTAGGCTAACGGTTGAGGCGTTATTAACATCGCCAAACTTTACACAGCAAATAAATAGCATCGCTAGTGTTTCCCAAAAATATGCATAGTTACCTGCAAAGTTGAAAGCTGCCTTTCTACAGTTTTTATTAGTTCCATGTTTTTCCCCGAGCAAAACAAATTTGTATCAGTAAACATTCCAACTTTTAATATGCCGGTATTTGAAAATGCAAGTGCAAATATCATTCAAATCAATTGTAAATAACACAGGTCCCAATACTGATTCGACATTTGAAGTCTCATTACAAACAGACTGGGGAAGCTATCTGGAAGAATCACATTTTTGACATAATTTGAGGTGCTATGTAATTAAAAATCATTCCTGCTTTGACGTTTGACCAAAGGCTGACTTTACGGGCTGCGGCCTCCATTGAGAAAACATTAATTGAAAACTACACACTTATTAATTAACTATATTTGTAAATTGTTAGAGTATATCTGTCCTACCTCATCCTAATTATTATTTATGAAGGTATGCAAAACATATTAAATTAAATATTGTAAACCATAACAAATATTGACATATAATTAGCAATTATTTAAAATTGTAAACTTTCATTGTTTTAATTATTATTTTTTTATTATTTTTTATTTTTTATTTTATTTAAAAAAAAAATTATTTTCTTCCCCTTTCTCAATTTTTTTTTAACATTTTTTAATAAAGGAAGTTTTTGTTTTTAATATTTACTGACATGTTATAACCTAAATACTGTTGGGGCAGATTTTAATGTTGAGTGAGGATTATTGGTCAGGGGTCATTATTTCAGAACAAAGTCAACTGGCGGGACACAGACCTCTTTAAAACCCCCCACCCACAAAGAAACTGCAACTGCCACCACCATCAGAGGGGCGTGATGCAGCCATCATCACAAAACATCCTGCCAATACCTGATGGAGAGGGGAGGTTCCTGGCGCCACCTGTTGCAACAATGACTGTGCCATCATATACAAATGTGATAAAAGAAAAACTGCTCCACTGCCCAATGCACACAATGCTCCGCACGAACTCTCCTATGAAAAACTGCTCCATATGCTCTGCACAAGCGTCCTTAAAGCATTCCTGCGTCCAGAACTGTCCACTACGATGGTGACTCAACCCCACAAACAATGCTTTCCTTGAATTAGTGATACCAGACCATATGATGTGATGCTGACTGTTTACACTGCACTCTATTTTTGACAGATATAAGGTGATAACATTTACAGTAAAACATTTCGTAAATATAATGAACTGATTGACAACACTATATACACACAGATTTATTACATTTTAAAAACGTTTGATGTCTATTTTGATTTGATCTGATTTGTTTATCTCTGTCTATTTTAAAACAGTCAGCTTTTTGGACAAACATCAACAAGGGGGACTAGCAAGCTTAATGATAACATTAAAACTAAGGGCAACTTTATGTATTAATAATAATTGATGGATTGGCTGAAAACTGAGATTCTTTGTAAAATTCATTGGCATAAGCTACAATATTTTTATAGTACAAAAGATAATACAGGTAAATTTCGTCTGGTTTCAGAAATTGAAAACAGCTAATATGAATACAGATAAGATACAATTTATTTCAATCTTAATTATTATATTTTACTTTTTTAAGTTTGGTCTTCTAGTGTTTTCCCGAATTCTCTTTTGAAATTTAAATAGTTGCTTGGGACGCATTGTCGAATTTGCTGGTTAAATGTAAAATTTTCCCCTCTTTCTAAACAAAAAGCAAGCAAAATTTATTTACTGCAAAACTTTATATATTAGTCTGAAAAATTCTCTAAAGCGATCTTTTTCAGATGGGGGAATTATTGGTTGGTCTGGGTATATCGTCGCGAAGGACACAAACAGTCCATGATAAATAAATACATTTAAAATTAAAAGTTAGTCTTAATGCGATAATTATAGATAGTCCGTGAGAATGAATTTTACAGGAGGACAATTGGGGATTTCCTTGACCATGGAGAAGGAGTAAGTTTTGGCAGAGACGGCGAAAATAAGGTGAATATGTTCCATTTCTATTTCTATTTTTCCCCTGGGGTTAGGTGTTATTTTTTGATTTTATTTGTTGACGAAAGTTGCATTTATTTAATGGCCGGAAGCACATCCATGCTATATCTATAACAATAAATATTATAATAAAACATTCCAATAATTATTACATTCTGTAAACAAAATTGGCCTCGTCAGATTTGAACTGGCTAAAGATTTTCATTTTTTGCATTTAAGAATGTGCTCAGGTCATTAAAGTCAGCCAAAGGCTGGATCCTAATTGAATGTCACAACAAACAGAATTTTTCCCACAGGAGAGGCCTACAGAACTTTACTAACATTTACTAACTCCTAACTATATAACACTACCAAAATGCTCTTTCAAAAAGAAGGGATGCGAATAAATGTTTATTATTGACTAAATGAAAATATTTTGCACCCAGATGAGGTGATGAAAAGGTCAATCTAGTCCAGTCCACGGGGCACCTGGTTTCACATCTTGCCTATTAGACCAGCCGGAGGTCCGCCTTCTACTCAACCCCCACCTTCAGGAGCCAGCCACCACCGGGAATCAACAGAGAGACCTGCCAGCTGCTCCAGTGACCAGACGTGCCAGCCGAGAGGCCATTCAACTGCTTCCAGTTTCCACCAGACGAGCTGAGGATTACCCAATGGAGATAGGAGGAATGTGTCCCTTTTCCGGGGCGTTCCACAAAGAATGAGTCACACCTTGGGCCCGGTGATCATCTCTGGCAGTTGATGTGGGCTGAAGGATCCATCCATCCATTCCCTTGACCGTTTGCCCTCACAAGGATTGTGAGGGTACTGGAGCCTATCCCAACTGGCTTCGGGCAGGAGGCAAGGTGCAACCTGAACAGGTTGCCAGCCAATCGCAAAGCTGAAGGACTCTGTTTGGAAAAACAAAACGCAAGCAACAAAACTTCCCTAGCCCAAACGACAACAAGTCTTCAATCGCGTCTCCAATTGCACGTACATAATGACACTCTTTCTCATACTGACTGTCATGCCAATTTGCTATTTCTGGGATTCCCCAACACAAATTTTGAACATAATCACAACACACTGTCTTCATATATGATATGCTTATTTTACTGAGAAAAAACACAAAAAACAAAAACAAAAAATCTTTTAATGAATCACATTGTTTTGACATATGACTGACCTCCTCTCCTGCTAAAAAGAATGTTTTTCTTTTTTTTCCTTTTATTCTACTGTTGCACCTGCCATTGCGATGATGCAAATCCCGCTGGAATCCTTTGGTAAAAATGTTTAAATATTTAGTTATTGGGCTTTATTTTAAATAAGCCCAAAGGGCGGACTGAAAGATATTATAACATTTTTAATACCTAATTTCATATATCAACTATTGTTACACATTATGAACATTTTAATTCTTCATATTAACCTATAAGACATATTTTGTGTCCTGAGCAGAGCAGGTGATGTCGACCTCGTATGGTCTGGCCTTAAGCTGGGTCATATTATTTAGTCTAAAAAAGTTCCTTCTCAGCGTTTTGTGCGAAAGCACATTTAGCCCTTGAACCAGAATTTGTCTCAAAAACACACACACATACTCCTTTGGCTGGTATACACTGATTGGTCCAAAATTCCTTGTTTTATTTGTACACGCACATCTCGGTCATGAAAACAGAATTAGTTTTGAAAAAACACACACACACACACACACACACTTTACTTTCTTCATCAGTCACGGCCACTGTAAATTTGGTTCAACTTGTTTGTGAGATTTTGCTATGGGAAAATCCTTCAACTATATAACACCTTCTGTCTCAAAAACATCCACCTGACCTTGTTTACGCCATTTGCTCACGGAAAAGTACCAGAGAGTATGTTTAGTCTATAAATGAAAAGGAGGAGGTCTTTTTAACTATAAGAAGCTATTGTACACGTGGAAGAACACGTTTGACGCTCTGAAATTCCACGTTCTTTAAGTGAAGAATCAGAAGCTGTTGTATGTCCAGAGACTCTCTGTTTTTATTAAATCATTTTTGCAAAAGGTGTATTTTTCTTGCATCAAACCTATCCTCATTTTTGGAACACGCAAAGAGGACAAAATTTCTTTTATTCCTCTTCATTCCCTATTATGTATAACAAATGAAAATATGGTCACCCTAAACCAGAGATGGGAGTAAGTCATTGTTTTGCAAGTCACAAGAAAGTCTCAAGTATTTGCCCTCAAGTCCTGAGTCAAGACTGTCAAGTCTCAAACAATTCACAAGTACTACACTTTTGAGTTTCAAGTCCTTTCCGAGTCATTTTAACAACATGGTGGAATATATTATTTCGGGTGACCATCAAAGTAGGAGTCAGGGACTCGGGGAGTGAATCCAGAGTGGTGCAAGAGATTGCCGTGTTTGCAATGTGTTACCAGTGAGTTTACGGTCTCATTAACTACACAGCTAGCAATGATAATTAGCCGATAAACAACTGACATTAGCTTTCTTACCGTTCTTTGTGCAACTTCAGATGTTGAACGAATTTTGAAGTTGTTGCCTCTCCGTCAGTGATCTAATCTTAGACATACTGCAATTATTTTTTTGTTGACCACCTCATAGTTTTTGGACCCAAACAACTAGTGGTGCAACAGATCACAAAAATCACGGATCGGATTGTTTTTCAAAAAAATAAATAAAATTAAATCAGATAAATAAAAGTTTGTCTTAACTCTTTGACTGCCAGACGTTTTCAGAAAAGGGATGCTGTCCCCCTCCGTGAGTCATCACCTTATCGTGGTGGAGGGGTTTGCGTGTCCCAATGAGCCTGGGAGCTATGTTGTCCGGGGCTTCATGCCCCTGGTAGGGCCACCCAAGGCAAACAGGTCCTAGGTGAGGGACCAGACAAAGCATGGCTAAAACGACCCCAATGACGAATACAAACCTTGTATTTTCGTTTCCCTTGCCCGGACGCGGGTCACCGGGGCCCCCCTCTGGAGCTAGGCCTGGAGGTGGGGCTCGAAGGCGAGCGTCTGGTGGCCGGGCCTATACCCATGGGGACCGGCCGGGCACAGCCCGAAAAGGCAACGTGGGTCCCCCTTCCCATGGGCTCACCACCGGTGGAAGGGGCCAAAGGGGTCGGGTGCGCAGTGAGTTGGGTGGCAGCCAAAGGCGGGGGCCTTGGCGGTCTGACCCCCGGCTACTGAAGCTAGCTCTGGGGACATGGAATGTCACCTCTCTGACAGGGAAGGAGCTCGAACTGGTGTGCGAGGCTGAGAAGTTCCGACTAGATATAGTCGGACTCACCTCCACACACGGCTTGGGTTCTGGTACCAATCCTCTCGAGAGGGGCTGGACCCTCTTCCACTCTGGAGTTGCCCACGGTGAGAGGCGCAGAGCAGGTGTGGGCATACTCATTGCCCCCCAGCTAGCCGCCTGTACGTTGGGGTTTACCCCGGTGAATGAGAGGGTAGCCTCCCTCCGCCTTCGGGTGGGGGGACGGGTCATGACTGTTGTTTGTGCTTATGCACCGAACAGCAGCTCAGAGTACCCACCCTTTCTGGAGTCCTTGGAGGGTGTGCTGGAGAGCGCACCCCCTGGAGACTCCCTCGTTCTACTGGGGGACTTCAACGCTCACGTGGGTAATGACAGTGAGACCTGGAGGGGCGTGATTGGGAGGAATGGCCCCCCCGATCGAAACCCGAGTGGTGTTTTGTTATTGGACTTCTGTGCTCGCCACGGACTGTCCATAACGAACACCATGTTCAAGCACAAGAGTGTCCATATGTGCACCTGGCACCAGGACACCCTAGGCCGTAGTTCGATGATCGACTTTGTAGTCGTGTCATCGGACTTGCGGCCGTATGTGTTGGACACTCGGGTTAAGAGAGGGGCGGAGCTGTCAACTGATCACCACCTGGTGGTGTGTTGGCTCCGATGGCGGGGTAAGATGCCGGTCCGACCAGGCAGGCCCAAACGTACTGTGAGGGTCTGCTGGGAACGTCTGGCAGAATCCCCTGTCAGAAAGAGTTTCAACGCCCATCTCCGGCAGAGCTTCTCCATTGTCCCGGGGGAGGCGGGGGACATTGAGTCCGAGTGGACCATGTTCCGCGCTTCAATTGTTGAGGCGGCCGATCGGAGCTGTGGCCGTAAGGTGGGTGGTGCCTGTCGTGGCGGCAATCCTCGAACCCGCTGGTGGACACCAGCGGTAAGGGATGCCGTCAAGCTGAAGAAGGAGTCCTATTGGGCCTTTTTGGCCTGTGGGACTCCGGAGGCTGCTGACGGGTACCGGCTGGCCAAGCGGAATGCGGCTTTGGCGGTCGCTGAGGCAAAAACTCGGGCATGGGAGGAGTTCGGTGGGGCCATGGAAAACGACTTCCGGACGGCTTCGAGGAAATTCTGGTCCACCATCCGGCGTCTCAGGAGAGGAAAGCAGTGCACCGTTAACACTGTGTATAGTGGAGACGGAGTGCTGTTGACCTCGACTCGGGACGTTGTGAACCGGTGGGGAGAGTACTTCGAAGACCTCCTCAATTCCACCAGCACGCCTTCCTTTGAGGAAGCAGGGTCTGGGGACTCTGAGGTGGGCTCCCCTATCTCTGGGGTCGAAGTCGCCGAGGTGGTTGGAAAGCTTCTCGGTGGCAGGGCCTCGGGGTGGATGAGATCCGCCCGGAGTTCCTGAAGGCTCTGGATGTTGTGGGGCTGTCGTGGTTGACACGTCTCTGCAGCATCGCGTGGACATCGGGGACGGTGCCTCTGGATTGGCAGACCGGGGTGGTGGTTCCCCTTTTTAAGAAGGGGGACCGGAGGGTGTGTTCCAACTTTAGAGGGATCACACTCCTCAGCCTCCCAGGTAAGGTCTATTCAGGGGTGCTGGAGAGGAGGGTCCGTCGGGAGGTCGAATCTCGGATCCAGGAGGAGCAGTGTGGTTTTCGTCCCGGCCGTGGAACAGTGGACCAGCTCTACACCCTCAGCAGGATCCTCGAGGTTGCGTGGGAATTCGCCCAACCAGTCCACATGTGCTTTGTGGACTTGGAGAAGGCGTTTGACCGTGTACCTCGGGGAGTTCTGTGGGGGCTGCTTCGGGAGTATGGGTTACCGAGCCCCCTGATACGGGCCATTCGGTCCCTGTACGACCGATGTCAGAGTCTGGTCCGCATTGCCGGCAGTAAGTCGAATTTGTTTCCGGTGAGGGTTGGACTCCGCCAAGGTTGCCCTTTGTCACCGATTCTGTTCATAACTTTTATGGACAGAATTTCTAGGCGTAGCCGAGGCGTTGAGGGGGTCCGGTTTGGTGGCCTCAGCATTGCATCTCTGCTTTTTGCAGATGATGTGGTGCTGTTGGCTTCTTCAAGCCGTGACCTCCAGCTCTCATTGGAGCGATTCGCAGCCGAGTGTGAAGCGGTTGGGATGAGGATCAGCACCTCCAAATCCGAGACCATGGTCCTCAGTCGGAAAAGGGTGGAGTGCCCTCTCCGGGTCGGGGAGGAGGTCCTGCCCCAAGTGGAGGAGTTCAAGTATCTTGGGGTCTTGTTCACAAGTGAGGGTAGGTTAGAGCGGGAGATCGACAGGCGGATCGGTGCAGCGTCTGCAGTGATGCGGACGCTGTATCGGTCCGTTGTGGTGAAGAAGGAGCTGAGCCGAAAGGCAAAGCTCTCGATTTACCGGTCGATCTACGTTCCTACCCTCACCTATGGTCACGAGCTGTGGGTCGTGACCGAAAGAACAAGATCCCGGATACAAGCGGCCGAA
Source organism: Vanacampus margaritifer (assembly GCF_051991255.1). NCBI lineage: Eukaryota > Metazoa > Chordata > Actinopteri > Syngnathiformes > Syngnathidae > Vanacampus > Vanacampus margaritifer. The sequence goes on along the minus strand of NC_135432.1, from coordinate 26,484,413 downwards.
ATGAGTTTCCTCCGCAGGGTAGCCGGGCTCTCCCTTAGAGATAGGGTGAGAAGCTCGGTCATCCGAGAGGGACTCAGCGTCGAGTCGCTGCTCCTCCACGTTGAGAGGAACCAGTTGAGGTGGCTCGGGCATCTGGTTCGGATGCCTCCTGGACGCCTCCCTGGGGAGGTGTTCCGGGCATGTCCTACCGGCAGGAGGCCCCGGGGACGACCCAGGATACGCTGGAGAGACTATGTCTCTCGGCTGTCCTGGGAACGCCTTGGGGTCCCGTCGGATGAGCTGGCTGAAGTGGCTGGGGAGAGGGAAGTCTGGGCTTCCCTGCTAAAGCTGCTGCCCCCGCGACCCGACCCCGGATAAGCGGAAGAAGACGGACGGACGGACGGATGCTGTCAGTGCCAGCCGATTTAAGCATTTTGACTGATCTTTCAAGGTCCACAGAAGAATTTGTGTTTGGACTATGGAAACACACATACTACCAAATGAAAGATTGAACTCTCATCTTTCATCAGAAAAAAAAGTTTGTTTCTACCTTATTCCGTTTTTCAGTAATGAACAATAGAAAATGGTTAGTTTCACCCAAATGCTCTGTTTTGAAACAAAAAACGGAGAAATCAAGCTTTTTGTGAAACGATATTATTTCAGGCACTCTAGTGAATTTGACACCTTTTTTTTCCATGAATGATGCCACAGACACCTAAACAGTGCTTTACTTCTGTAAAACACTACCACCAGCAATGAAAAAGTGTTTTTTGATAGCAAAATACGTTTATTTACATTCAACAGTGTAACAATTTGACAAAACAATTTGGCAAACTATTTACAAATATGTGCAACCGTGGTACTATTTACAATTGTGTGGATGTTTCAAATACAGTTTTTCTTATTGTAACACTCCCCTGCGTGCAAGTGGACGCAGCAGGATTTGCACAACAGATTAGTTTTACTGCGATGGCCCCTTAGCGTGCAGACGCTACACTTTCTTGCTGGCTTTTTTTCCCGGGGAATAGCAGGTATATACTGCAGTGTGTGTTTGGCCATGTTGCCATCAAGTCTACTCTCAGGATCATGATACGGTGACGTTACGGTGGTGTTACGTCTGGCTTCCTCATTGTCCTTCAGTTCCTATACAGTGTGGTTGATCCATCCATTGATCCATCTTATCCATTGATCCATCTTATCTGCTCCATTCATGGTGGCATCGTAGTCCATAACCAGGGTCTTCTCCGTGATCAGACTGTACCCAGTCCGATGAATATGCATTGGACTCGTCGTCCGATTGAACGTCCACCTGAGCTGAAGTGCTCGGTTGTGCTCCGCGTTTTCCGGCTTCTACTGACGCCTACCCAATCTTGTCCAAAGAGAGTCATCGCTCCACCCGTTTTCCAAACAAAACAAAAAAACTTGGTGAACGTCTTTTAACGTCTTTGGCGCTCCTCCGTAGGATTTTACTAAATGTTATTTAACGTTTTTTGCCAGTCAAAGAGTTAATTTATTTTATAAAATGCTTTTGCCCATTAAAGTTTAAAAAATATATATATATACTCAAAATATCTAATATGGCCGTTAGGATTTAGGAGCACAACTTTAAGTCTCAATATGAGGTAAGATACATAATTATTTTATATATGGTCCATGTATAAAATGATAAGGTGAATGTATCCTGCCTTACGTTATATTGCACTTGTAATGCACTTGAAGTTGTGTTCCTAAAATACAAATGGCCATATTGGACATTTTTTATGTTTTTTTTTAAAGCTTGTGTTTTATAAAATAACTATAAATGAAGGCAAAGTTCTATTTTTGTGTGTGCAATTTAAGGCACATTCCCTTTGTTTAAACATAGAGAGCGGATTAGAAAATAGCATAGGTCCACAATATTGAAAACAATAAGAAAAGCAAGCGAGCCAAGCAACAGCGGTCAAACTACTGTTGCCAGGCAGGCACCTGATCCTAACGTTACCAGCTAGCTACTAGCCACGAACGCCGGAGACTTTTACCGCAGGTGTCACAAGCTGCCATGAACAGGTGCAGGTGATTACAGAGGCGTGACAGCATTTTTGAGACAACATTTAAAGAGAGGAAGAATTCCATCAGAGTACGGCACTAGTCATCCAATATAGGTTTGAGCTGTGCCGGCAAAGACTAGCGTACACCAGGGCTCCATTAACGACCATCACAGCTTCACCTGTTGTGTGGGTTTGGTCATGTGATGTTTACAAGCTGTTAAACTAATTTCATAACCCAGAAAAAGAGCAGTTAACTTCTTTGGGAAGATTTTTGGGGGACATAAAATAGATAAATAACCTTTGAAGAATGGGGACAGGGTTTGGAATCAGGTCATGAAATGCTCCGTAATCCACGGAGAGCAGATTGGTGAAAGGCAGGAAGGTTTGAGAAGGCAAGGCAAAGCATCTTTATTTCATACACAAGGCAACTCTGTGTGCTTCACACAATTTGTTTTTAACAGTAAAAGCATTTTTTTTAAACAACAAAAAACGAACAGTTAAAGTCATTCAAAAGCAAAGAAACAAAAAGTATCCCACCCAAATGACCAAGAATACTTAATTGACAACATTTAAAAGCAAACAGAAGATCAATCCATAAAAAAAAGTAGCAAAAGAGCATCTTACATCTGGCAATGAGCGAATCATCAATTAATTAGGTGGACATGGCTGACTGGAAGAGCAAAGAAACACTCAGAGAGTGCACTGTTGACTATTTGCGCTCAAATGTGTCAAGCCCAACTACTCATGGACCTTCTCAGAAGAGGAGCGGGCTGTCCAAGACTGCCACTCCTGCAATTATACCACCGTCCGAGTGTTCTGAACTCTTTGTCTTCATAAGATAGCCCACACAATCGTTCATCACCATGTCTTTACCTCGCCTGCACACAAAAAAGCATGTCAGGATGACCTAAGAAACTTTTTGTTGTCTTTCTTTAAACTCCTCATCTTTTTTTTTTTTAAAAAAAATAAAAAATAAAAAAAAAATAAACTCCTCATCTTGATAGTAACAATGTGACACAAGCATGGAAATGCAATTCTTTGAGTGACTGCATGTGCTTACCTGATATAGGCTCCAAAGAAGCCCAGTTCACTCAGACAATGACTTAGTTTGAGGGGCTTGCCTCTTCTCAGCAGGTAGTTCTGTGTAGGCACGGGCTGGATCTTATCCATTAGGATATAGGCCATCCTCTCCGGACTGTTTTTTACTTTGCCAAGAACCTCGCAGATATCTTGACCGTAAATGTTGTTTCCTCGAATTATAGAAGTGTGATTACTTCAGTGCAGAAAACTGATTGATGTTTTACTGCATGATGAAATGAATGAATTTTATTTCTTTGACGATTCCTCCTCCTTCTCGCTGAGGCTTCAGGACAAACCGATCCGGTGTCGCCAAAGCCATTGCTACCGTTTTGTCACCTTCTGCTCCCTTTAATTAAAAAAAAAAAAAAAAAAGAAAGAAAGAAAAGCTTATCAACATTCAAATGAATACCTAGTTAAAAACTGCCTACAAATATATTTCTTTGCATAGAACATACAGATGACATTCTGATCACAGACCAGCAAAAATAATTGAAAAGTGTTATAGATCTGCTAGGCCAGTGCTTGGCGATGTCAAAATAGACAAACCATTGTACAGTTTTCTTTACAAATAGTATTGTTTAAATGAACCCTCAGTTGTAGTATCATGATGGAGTTAAGTTTCTGGACTGTCAATGTGCAGTGTTATCTCCTTATGTGAGACAATGCAAGTTTGTGACATGGTCACACACAGCATCATAGATACTTGGAGAATGTCTGTTTTGATACGTTGTATTTGTGTTAGGGCTCGACAAAATAAATAAATAATCACAATTATTCTGATTGTGATTGAAATCCCGATCAATAAAATAATTATTCATTGCTAATTAAAATTCAACTAAAGTATGATCATAGCCTCACCCATTTGTGGAAATGTCTGCTGGTATGACCAAAGAAAATTCCTTGGATATTTGAATCGTTGAATTTTGAGGAAAGGAAAGCTTTAAATATGAGTTAATGGGACAGCGAGAAATTAAGAAAATAAAATAAGAATATACAAAAATAGCAATTCAAACAAATACTGTGTTCCTGCGCGAGTTTGCCTCTCAGGGTCAGTGTGGTGCCGTGCATCCATTGTCTACACACTTACAATGAGAAGAGAAGAAAGTTGCGATTGAATTCTATTAAAATAAGTCATTTTTCACAGATTGAAATAATTTATGCCTTTTAGTAGTGTTATCTTACCTGTGGTTATGCGTTTCCACAGCATTTGGGCACCACTCCCGAAGTCGATGCTAATACTGTAATAGGATCCTCCATTCACTTTAGCATTAGCACTAGGCTAGCGATGTTATAAAAACGAAGCATGTTTTGTATTATAATATACAGCGGTTGTAATTCTTGTCATGTATTTTGTTTTACAGTTAACTCAAACTGGTGTGTCATTAAACAAATTAAAGGACGTTTAGGGATGGCAGAATCACATCGATTCACTCCGGGCTTGCTACAAGCAACATGGTGCATTCAGGGTACTTTCATAATGTAGGGAACTTGTAAATGCACCACGCCATTCTGCACATTAAACATTTTTCTTTGACTATTACGTATTACAGATTGAGAGAAGTCAAAATCACGATAAGATTTCGATTAGTTGTGTATGACCAAGGGTGCACATGCAACACACCATACCATCTGTAGGCTGTCGGGCAGTTGGTGAGCATTGCCGCCCCATGTGTCCTGCACCGTCGGCACGAGTCAGCCATCGTGAAGCCTTTTTGCTGGGAAGCTTACGACTGACTCAGAATCAAGATTGGTGACAACTGATCAACTGATTGGCTGCAAGCTAGCGAATCAGACCATGTTGTTATTGTAGCATTGCTGAAGTAATCAGGCCAAGTGGTGAGCAAGCAGCAAACAGTTTAATGAGAACACAGACAACCTTGCTAACCGATGCGTAGCTTGCGGTCTGTCTCCTCTTCCCTCACCCACGCCCTCCAAAACCCTCACTCCACATTGCCTTCATGGCCCCTCCAGACCATAGGAAACTACAGTACTTATGAACTATAGGCTATGTATGGTTGCTATATTATATACATCCGTGGTCGACTTCGGTAATGTTGACGGAGGAAAAACTACCTCTGTCAATGTTTAGTCTGACAAGTTTCCCGTCATTTGTTAGTCGTCAAAAAAACGGGCGTCCGCCATTGACGGATTGACGGAATTACCACCTCTGATTAAAACATATACACTCGCACAAATGTGACCATATGAGATTCTTGCTCGCACATGCTGAAAGAACGGTCACATATGCGACTATTTTGGTTACAGTTCCTGCAACAAAATCTTTTGAGTAAACATACTGAATGGAATCACTTCATGATTGGATTTGTCTCTTTCTCAGTACAGTTGAGCCCAGCCATGAGCATGTTCTGCAGTAGAAACTCTCACTATAATGGCTGACCACAGAGGAGGCGGGCTTCGAGGGCGTCTCAGTCTCACTGAGTCTTTTAATTCATCCATGGTGGGTCAAAAAAATGAGCACCCAGCGACAACATCAGATGCTCTTTTGAGAACAAGGCCAAATTGTTATGAGCACTCCTGTATAAGAAAATGGAAACGGTCTAAGACAATGCGCTGTCTTTGCCATGTTTCACATTAAAAAAAAAAGATGTTTAATGGATTTAAATGTACTTGGGAATTTGAATGAAAGTCATCTTGTTGATGATTTCTTCAGAGATTAACGATAGTTACTTGTGGGTAATGGCTTTCTGTCTTGCAGTGCAACGAAAAAAAGATATTTTGTGGAATTATAAAATAAAACACATTGCATTATGATTCACAGCCCAAGGTTGTTGGCTCACCATGTCCAGAGTGTAGAGGCCAGCAAAGGTGGCCCTCACTTGCTCCACTATTTGTGGCTGGTTGGGGAAGAACCGTTCCAGGACACCGGTCTTAGCAAGCACCTGCTGCACTTTCTTAGTTCCAGCCAGGTGGGTGCTGATATTCGGACACTTCACAGCCAAAGAGCACTCCATCATCAGGCGGGCCTCCCAGGCCTATTAAAAAAAAAGAAGACAAATAGAAGTCCCCGCGACCCTTGTAAGGAATAAGCGGTCATGAAAATGGATGGCTGGATGGATGGACAAATAGAAAGGGTACAATTGAAACCTGTATGGCAGTAATAGTCAAGTATGATTTGTTTTTACATCTTAACTCTTTCACTGCCACTGACGCTAAAAGACGTCAAGTAAAAACCTACGGAGGGCCGCCAATGACGTTAAAAGACGTCATCCAATTATTATTATTATTTTTTTGAAACGGGTGCAGGCAAGCCTTCCGCAGCTGTGGTGAAAATTTCCAGCAGGTCTGGTGAGCCTAATGACTATTTTTGGCCCCTAGAGGGCAGCGATGACTCTCTTTTGACAAGATCGGGTGGGCGTCAGCAGAAGATGTGAGGCGGGGCTAGAGTGTTGAGGGGACAATGGCTGAAGAAGCCATAATGGCGACCGCTTGGAAGCAGCTCACGGTCGAGCCGTTTTTTTCTAAGACATCGACCAACGATAAAGAGCATATTGATGACGACGATGATCATCATCGATGATGATGATGATGGTGACTCCGTGGTTGGAAGCATTGACGCGGCAGTAGGAGACGTGAGGGGGAGCTAGATGGCCGAGGAGGAAACGGACAATGGCGACCGTTTGCAAGCAGCTCTACACTTACAAGACGAAAGGCATCGACCAACGCTAAAAGAGCACATTGATGACAACGATGATCATCATCGATGATGATGATGGTGAATCCGAGGTTGACGGCGAAGTTGGAAGCGTTGACGCGGCGGCTATGACGACGTCATAACGCGGAGCACAACCAAGCACGTTCAGGCGGACATTCAATTGGACGACGAAGAGTGCCCCGAGTCCAATGCATATTCATCGGAGGAGTGTGTACAGTCTGCTACTTGCTATTTATTCCCCGGAAAAAAAGGCCGTCAAGAAAGTGTAACGCCTGCACGCGAAACGGACAAAAGTGAAAGTAAAGTGTTGTGCAAGTCCTGCGGTGTCTCCTTGCACGCAGGAGAGCGTTACAAAAAGAAAAACTGTATTTGAAACATCCACATAATTGTAAGTAGTACCACTGTTGCACACATTTGTAAATAGTTTGCGAAATTGTTTTGTCAAATTGTTACACTGTTGAATGGAAATAAACATATTTTGCAAACTAAAAATATTTTTTCATTGTTGGTGGTGGTGTATTACAGAAGTAAAGCACTATTTAGGTGTTTGTGGCATCATTCATGGACAAAAAGAAGTGTAGAATTCACTAGAGTGCATGAAATACCATCGTTTCACAAAAAGCTCTTTTTCTCCGCTTTTTGTTTCAAAACAGAGCATTTCGGTGAAAGTAACCATTTTCTATTGTTGATTACTGAAGAACGGAATAAGGTAGAAACAAACTTTTTTTTCTGATGAAAGATGAGAGTCCAATCTTTCATTTGGTAGCATGTGTGTTTCCATAGTCCAAACACAACATTTTCTGTGGACCTTGAAAGATCAGTCAAAATGCTTAAATCGGCTGGCACTAGCGACATCCCGTTTCTGAAAACGTCTGGCAGTCAAAGAGTTAAAGATCCTAATCAGGGCTGGGCTGGTACATTTTGTGGGGCTGGGGGAGGGGTATGGGGTAAAAAAAATTATTGTACGCAGAGCTACTGGTGGCTAACTGTAGGTAACTGCAGCTCCAAAACGAGCACACCGTACCATACTTGGCGCATGCATGCTAAAAACAAATGGTTGCATGTATGCTAAAATACGGTAGCAAGAATTCTACTATGTGTTTTAAAATGGCAACTGGAGTAAAATAGTGAGTTCAATTGTACTTTATAATTCAACTATTTAACTCACGGCACTCACGTTATTCGTTGCCGTGCACTTTAACAGACGTTCACAATCCATTCACACACCGCGGCGCGGCCTTCCAGTTAATTTTGGTGGCTTGTTCCAATGCTTCTCCAGCGGTTGGATCCTCCCATAATAATGGCAAGCCCCGACGGTTTTTTGCTTCCTCACCTTCCGAACCATGGATTCATTGATGTGGAATCATCAAGCATCTGCTCTATTCCCATGTACAACCGCGTAACTGATAGATAGCAGTTTAAATTGTGCCTTGTAAGCATGTCTCGACTTTAAGCTGATGCCATCTACGGAGTTTCGCCGGAGTTCGAGTCGTCTCGGCGGATAGTGCCCGGCGCTACACATCGCCAAATGGGTGGGGTCCAAACGGGGTAAACCAAATGAACTACAGGAGACAGGAGGTCACACTGCAGTCTGGCGTTTTATTTGATCTCTTTTTATACACTTTCTCGTTCCATCTCCAAATTCGAATACATACAGCGACAACTCTCTTTTGCCTTCGCCGCCAAGTACCCCCAGAGGGAAATGATATCCCCAAGCTCCGATCCACCTGCCACCCAGTCATGTCAGTGAGTGTATGTGGTGCATTAAAAAAAAAATGGGGCTGGGGGGTGGGGTTTTTGCGCGGCGGGGACACGGACAGGGGATCGCAGCACTGCTCTATACTGCGGTCTACATACTGTTTTCTAAAGACAGATTCTTATAAAAATTGTGTCTGTTTAAAAATGTGTGTGGTTCCCCTTGAAGAAATACAGTAAGTGACTACCTTTTCAGACTTGTAGTTTTGAGGCATATAGCCATTCCTGAAGTAGACCACTGCAACCTCCTGATGATCCCTGAATTTGTGGTAGGACACAGCTGTATTAAAACAAGCAAAAAGACGTGTTCATGTTGAACGGAAGACACTGACACAAACAGTCTCTTGTCTTCATCAAGTTTTCCAGATTCAGCGACATCCTCAAAATCCTTTCGTATTACGACAATATTCCTGAAAAACATTGAAAACTGTGAGATTATCATTAACTGGAAAATGTTCAGTGAGCAAAGGATGCATTTCACAGAAAAGCTGCAAAGTTTTCATTTTAAACATTGAGGTTATTAAATATATTGTCAAGGTCTAAAACTAGTAATCACACCTTACCCTTTCCACAGCTCATTTTCAACTACCCGTTGATCCAGGATATTGGAATCCTTCTTCTCCACCAAGAACATGACAACCGCTCTTTAATGACAACGGGCTCCTGTTAAACACTTTTTAAAAACATTCTACATTAGGGTATGGTGCATAATTGTGTCAAATAGCCATTTTTGGAAAGCCTAATGAATACAATGTGAAATTAAGCAATCTTTATTTAATTATGCTTATTTCATATAGCTTACAGTACAAACCCAATTCCAATGATGTTGGGATGTTGTGTTAAACAAATAAAAACTGAATACAATGATTTTCAAATCACATTCAACCTATATTTAATTAAATACACTACAAAGACAAAATGTTCAAATTGATTAATTTGATTGTGTTTAGCAAATAATCATTAAATTAGAATTGTATGGCTGCAACACGTTCCAAAAAAGATGGGACAGTCACAGGTGACAAAAAGACTGAGAAAGTTGAGGAATGCTCATCACACACCTGTTTGGAACATCCCACAGGTGAACAGGCTTATTGATAGGTGAAGGCAAAACGAGGTTTTCTGAAGCTCTGAACCTTTTTTGAACCACTGTGTCATAAAGTGGTTGCCTACCCAAAGCTTCATTCAGCCCCCTTGGGTGACCTCTAGTGTCAGTAGTAATAATTGTGCATTTGGATTCATTATCCAAAAGAACTCCTGCAAATGTGACACGCTTGTTTTGTATAATACAGGGGTGCTCAAGTTCGGTCCTCGAGAGCCCCGTTTTCCATGTTTCTCTCCACTAACACACCTGATTTATGATCAGGATCGTTATCAGGCTTCTGCAAAGCTTGCTGATTAGCTGATGCTGATCATTAGATTCAGCAGTGGTTTGTTTTTTTGTTTTTCCTTTTAAATAGATCATCATTTCTCAACATGACTTAAATGCTTTGATGAAACCCACAGTACTATACCATCAGACTTAATCAAAAACTTGTAGGCTACATTGCAAAGGCAGTTTTTTTTTTTTTTGCGAAAGGGCATTTTAAGTAGTGATGGCAAAATGAAGCTTCATGAAGCACTTGTGATTTTTTTAAGTCCCCTAGATGGTGCTCTTGGTTTAAATATAAAGCCTAGTGCAATGGAAATGTATTAAATTTCCACTGCATCTTCCAACCAAGAGCACCATCTAGGGGAGTTAAAAAAAATCCCAAGTGCTTCATGAAGCTTCATTTTGCCATCACTAATTTTAAGTTTTGACAGAAAATATTAGAGAAGAAAAAGAATGATCTGCAAAAAACATGCCACCTGGACCGGGAATTGAACCGGGGTCACCTGCATAACAGACCGCATTCAAAAGGTTGTTGACATTTTATGTTGTAGGGAGATGAATCGGCAGTGAGGGCAATTTCACATACGAAGTATACTTAGGTTGGATTTATATGGTGGGATTTTATTTAATTTTAGAAAAGGGATAACATGATGTTCACTTGCTGAAACAACGTGACGTTTAGAGGCAAAATGGAACGTGACAGGCAACGGTCGCGTGGCATCCTGATTCTGAGATACATTTAGGAATGCGATTCAAATCACAAGTTCCGCTTGTGTTCCGGTACGTACAATTTTGCCATCACTAGTTTGTAGCCTTCAGGTATTTTTGTGTTTGTTAACCTTTTGTCCTGGCTTTCGACCGGCGCTTTGTGTTTGTATTCACGTGTTTTATTGAATAAACCACTCGCATCCTCCCTCTGTGTTCAGCGATTCTGGGATCCCCTTTCCGGTCATACCGAAAACCTGACAGGGATTGTGCTTGGTGTACTGAGTGTTTATACTTGATAGTGCGTGTGTGTGTAGTGTACTGAATGCTTGTATAACTGTGTGTTTTTATTGAGGTACTGTTATTTTTCGGTTTGTGGGCCTGCGGTTTTGTTTTATTTTAGGTGTTCTTGTTGTCTTTGTGATCAGTGTTTTGTTGTGTTCCTTGTCTCGTCATGTGTAACCATCTCCACCTGTGTGTGTGTGTCTTGCCTTTCCCGTGTGTTGACCAATCAGTGCCCTCAGTCCCTTGTGTTTCGCCCAGGTGTGTCTTGTTGTGTCAATCAGTGTGAGTGTATTTAGGCCCCGTCCAGACGGAAGCAAAGCCGACTCCGTTCCTCAAACAAATCTCGTACACACAGAAGCATTTCAAGACTTGCCTGTGTCCAGAAAAAGACGCTGAGGACGTTTAACGGCTGTAATGTATATGCCAAGTCTGGAGAGGCGCTGTAGCGCAGCCACAGGGAGTTAACGGAAAGCCTTCAAAAGTGATCGGTTTCAAGTTCCGAAACCGCGCCATCGTGTGGACGAACGGCCTAAATGGTAAGAAACTTGTGAGGATACATTGAAACTGGCTTTCATGTGGACGGGGCCTTGGTCTGCTGTTTTTATTTAGTCAACGTGGGTGCATTGTTGTTGTCATGTCCTTACCATGTCCTGTTATTTGCCTCGTATTCCTAATTTAGTTGTTGCATTGACTTATGTTTTTGGAAATTGTTGATTTTGTTTTTGGACCCCCATGTACCATGTTTTCCTTTTTGCTTGATTAAATCCGTTTTTTGACTTTATCCCTGCATTGCTTCCCTGCACTTGGGTCCACAACCCTGACAGAATGGACCAACCAAGGATAGACCCAAGGTAGGCACTGTCAAGGCTCTTGCTCAAAGCAGAACAAATGCGTGCTCACAGACTTTTGATCGAGGCTTCCGTAGATGAGGCCCACTGCTGTCCCAAGTTGCCTCTCAGCCGCTGTCCAAGCGTTAGCTCCTCCGCCACTCCTGACTCCCGTTCAAGCCTCAGTTTTTCAGGTGCTCCAGCCCCATGCTTTTGACCCTCGTTTGCTGCAGATCCTAGTCCATGATACTCGTTCACAGCCCGTCAAGCCCGCCCAGACACAGATAGCCAACCCAACCACAGTGATCCTCGTCTGCCACAGTCTCAAGTCCCCGTCCCTGGTCCTCGTTGGCCTAAAGGTCGAGCGACCGTCCCTGGCCCCTTCGCCTGTACTGCTGCAGCCCCTGGCCCCCTCGCCTCTGCAGCCCCTGGCCTCCTTGCCTCTGCTGCACCAGGTCTCTTTGCCTGTGCCATGGCAGCCTCAAGCCCATGTTCCTGGTCCTACGGCGCAAGTCCCGTGGCCGCCATCGGATCCACCCCAGGTGGCGCACGTCCCACGGCCGCCCTCCGTTGCTGTTAGGGTGGCGCGAGCCCCGCGGCCACCTTCAGATCCGCCTCCTGCGGCGCACATGGTGTGGCTGCCTCGCGACCCGCAGACGCTTCTGCTCCTGGTCCGGCGGCGCACAGCCTGCTGCCGCCTTCTGGTCCTTGTCCAGCGGCGCACAGCCTGCTGACGCCTTCTGGTCCTCGTCCGGCGGCGCACAGCCTGCTGCCGCCTTCCATTCCTGCCTCTGCGACACGGATTCTGTGGCGACTGCCGTCTGCTGTGATGAGGCGTCGGGCACCTCTGGTCTGGTGCCCAGGACGCTCTCCTGACCCGCCCCGCCGGGCTCCAACAGGCTCCGCCTCCAACAGGCTCCGCCTCCGCAAATATGATGCATAATATCAATACCAATCAAAAGTTTGCACGAGCATGTAGCATTAAAAGCTTCGCTGAATCAAACAATGAACACGGAACGTGAGCGTAATTTACCTTTTCGGTGGCACCAAATCACTTTAATGTTTCCTGGATGGCTCTATCAGTTAAAAAGTCCAACACTCCAAATGTCAAACGATAGCTATTCGTAACATGCAATATGTGTAGAAACAGAGATATAATGCAATGTTTCGAGCCAAAGTTTCAAAACTCCGTCTGTCAAACCGAAGCAGTCAGCTGACTGTCGGAATGAAGCAGTGAAGTGGTTTGAACGTCATCAGTGACGTCAACTGAAGCAAGCTCCGGCCCACTGATTTACTATAAGCCGCCTTTCGAGTTTGAAGCGTGCTTCGGAGCTTCATTATCTACACCAGATAAGCGGTAGATAATAGATGGATGGATGGATGGATGGTAATTGTGTACGAGGTTGTGTCTGGGCCAAAGAGGAAAAGAACCATCCAGACTGTTATGGACGCAAAATTCAAAAGCCACTATCCGTGATGGTATGGAGCTGTGCTAGTGCCAATGGCATGGGTAACTTGCACATTTGTGAAGGCACCATTAATGCTGAAAGTTACATTTGGAGAAGCATTTCAGCAAGATAATGCCAAATCACATTCTGCATGAGTTACAACAGCATGTCTTCGAATGTAACCGCCTGCAGTCCAGACCTGTCTCCCATTAAAAATGTGTGGCGCATTATGAAGCGTAATTTATGACACCGGAGACCCCGACTGTTGAACAGCTGAAGCTGTACATCAAGCAAGAATGGGAAAGAATTTCACCAACAAAGCTTCAACAATTAGTGTCCTTCCCAATTTCCCAAACATATATTGAATGTTGTTAAAATAAAAGATGATGTAACAGTGATAAACATGGCCCTGTTCAAGCTTTTTGTTAAATATTATTTGCTAAAAGCAATCAAGTTTGAACATTAAATATTTTGTCTTTGTAGTGTATTCAAAATCACCATATTCTGTTTTTATTTATGTTTCTTCCTAACTTAATTGGAATTCAGTTTGTAGAAATGGTATTATTAGGCGATGAAGTGTTGTTAAATGAGGTTTTCAGTAGACGCACTGCTTTGATCCATAGAGCTCCCAGGCCTTGGCCAAAGTCTTGGCCAGGCCCACCGCAGGGTTGTTGTCAATGATGCGCTGGCTCTTCTCCAGCTGGCCAGCCACCTTAAGAATGTGTCTGTTGTAGTAACGTAAAGGACATTTTTGTCAATAGTAACAGAAATTTAGAAAGGAAGGTCAACAAAAGAAATTCAGTGCAAACTTTGACAGCAAACACAATTTGGTTTTTGAAAATGTTGGTGCATCAAGGCCTTAACCTACTCTTCCCAAGAAATACAAATACCATAACATTAAATTACCAAAAGAAAATTTTTCAGCCAAACATGCTATTGGACCCATTAACTACACATTATATTATTTGTTTTAGTGTTGCACTTTGTGTTGCTTACATTTTCGTCTCAATCAGGCACATGCACTTCAGGGCTCTGCGATGATTTATACATTTGAGTTAGGGCACAGTTGGCGCAACAGCTACACTCCTTTTCTTTAATATTGCCTTTTGTGCGCCAATTTTTCTCCTTTCTGATTTTACTTTTGACTTTTGTTTGGCTGTCATGTCAGCCAGCAAGCGGCCCCTCTGGTGGATAACCAGGAAAGTTCCTGTTGGCCCTGCCGTGTCAGGCCGGGCTTGCTTACCGGTGTATATCAGACATGCGTGAGGCGAGGCTTCCAGAAGAAGCAGAAAAGGTGTTAATCTCAATCTGTTTCAGAGATGTGTGTCCGTCATCATTCTGCTCCCACATGTAGTCAGATCGATTCAGACCCAACACAATTGACTGTGGGGAAAAAAAGGCAAGAAGAATACTAAATGACAGACTGACACTTTGATGAAGACAGCGTCACCTCTAAAATGATTTTGTGTGTGTGTGTGGTCTTGTTTTTGTACATAGTGGGGCCAACATTTCGGGATTTCACAGAGTTGTGGGACAAACCCGTCCATGTGGGGCCATTTTGCTGGGCCCCACAAGTTTAGACCTCTCTTTGAGGGTCAAGACTTAGTTTTAGAGTGTAGATTTGAATTGGGTTGTGGTTGATGTTAGGATAAGGAATAGGGGTAGGCAATCATTTTTGATGATTGGGGTTAGGGGAAGGGGCTAGGAAATACATCATGTTAACGAGATGGCCCCACAAAGATAGTAAAGCAAATGTGTGTATGTATCTTTATACTGTATACATAATAAATACGGTAAAGATGCAATATATAGACAAAAATCCTGGGGCCTCATTTATCAACTAGGGAAACACGGCAATGTATGCAAATCATTGTGTAAGAACATCCCCATGCAAAGTATCAGATTTAGCAACGTGCACTTGTGCATAAAAACGTGTACATTTAAGCACAACTTACCATACATACAGCACAATTACAAAGCCGAGTGGTAGAACAGTAAAACTACACACAGAACGGAGCCTGACCCCTAAAGCAGAACCAGCCCATTTCCCCCTTTGATAGCGAAGTGTCCTTTTGTCAGCGATTTATTAATGAATTTGTTTGTTTATTTTGCATGTGCATGCATAAACCTGTAATAAATCTGCATGTAAAAATATGTGCCTTTTTAACTCATTTGCTCCCAAAAATTATCTATTTTAAATATTGCCATGGTCCCAAAAATGTATTTATGTTTTTTTTTTTTTATGCTAGAGCGTACAGAAGGCTTTGATGCAGTCTAGTATAAGAGATCAACCAGGGCCATGTTGCAACAAGCCATTTTCCCCAGTGTTTTCAACAGGTTTGTGAATAATGATGAAACGTAGCTATATTCTAATGCTAATTGCTGCAAAACTGAAAAAGTTACAAAAATAATAATAAATAAAAAAATTTCTTGGTGAAAGAGGAGACTAATATTATAATAATGATGCCTAAAGGCATGCTTAGCTATAGACAAGCTTGATCGTCAGGTTATACAGGTGGACTTGCATACCTGCAATATTCCATTTTTTAGGACTTGCTGGTGTATCTTGAACAACCTCGCAGTGAAATCATCCACAGCAATGGTGCTAGAATAAAAAAATATAAATTGTAAACTTTAGTAATAATATTTTAAATGACTATAAATCACTTGACAAATGTAAAAATTGTGTCTATTTTGTAGAAGGTTTGTATTATTCACTAATAGTTTCTTCTTTACATAAAAAAAATATCTCCCTTCCTTCATGATAAATATGTCCAGCTATGATTTGACACCCCAATAAGAAGTCAGCATCCCACCCGGCAAGAGCCTCTTGCAGGAAGTCAGCATCCTGGCTGATCTTATCCACCAGTGTGTTGTAGTGAGTTTGCACTTCCATGGCTTGGAAGAAAAGAGCTTTCGGCACAGGTGTGGGGAAGAGCGTAAAGGGAGCATATGTCACCACCTAAAATACAAACAGCATTAGTGATATTCAGTACTGCCGATTATTTTTTTTTATTTTTATTTTTTTTTCTAGAAATAGTTTGACTAGTTTTATGAGACCATGCCAACTATCTAACATTTTCAATTAAAGGGCTTCATTATAACCAAAAAGATGGTAAATTCTTACCTGTAATGAGTTGAGGGATTCTTTGCTCTTCACAAGGAAACCACAAGTAAGTGCTGAATCTTTTGCCACTTCTGCCAATTCATTTATTAGGACTGTGTTCATCGTGAACTCCTTTCGTATCCCCTCAGCCATTCTGTTCGATATTCAAGATAAGTAAAGACGAAGGACACAGTAGAGGATCATTTCGATTAAAAATACCAGGAACATCCTTTTGTTCTTACAAGTGCTATCTAGTTCAGTGTCATTCATCAATCTAAACTTAACTTTAAATGGTTCATATCATGCAAAACCTCTGAAAATGTCAAAACAATCGCCACAGTATTTTGGATTATATTGGCATTCAGCTTTATTCCCCATAGATGGTCACTATTAAAAGCTTAATTTTAGAAAACTACAACCACTCACCACCAAAATTCACACACACAAATCTCCTTAGACCACATCAGTCTGAAAATATCACTATGTTCGACTCAATAGTTTGGATTTTATGGACATTAAACGTTTTCCTCATTAAACGACGTGAAAGCTGAGTGCGCACCTGTCGAGCAAGACAGTATATGATCATAAAATCCAAAATACTCCATCGATCGCTTTCATATTTTCAGAGATTGCTTTTTGTGCACATGTGCCATAGTCCCAGTATCAAATGTACTGAATGAGAACGTTTTCAGTGAGGGCTACTTTGTTTGCAGCATCGATTAAACACAGACAGATCAAACAGCTCCGGGTTTCAGATGTCTGACATTTAGCCGCAGCATGTAATCCTCGGAGGTGAGATGCCTGCTGCAGACATGTGTTTTTTAGATGCACTGGACATAGAAGAACCTCATGCAAATCCCAGGCTAGTATTGAGCTTAAAAAATATTGTAATGAGGCGTAGTTGCCAGAAGATGGCAACGGTAGCTTTGATCAGAGGATAGCCAGCATGTTGGGGAGTCAAAGAAGCCCACAATGGACAAGGAAGTAGGTGGTAGCATGTGGAGGTGCGTTAGCGATACGAAATTTGCCAAGACGTGGGAAGTCACCAGGGGACTTTCCCGTTCACCGGATGCAGCTTCGGGGGCAAACGGCATCGCCATCGAGATGAGCACGAACTTGGTCCCATGCTAAATTTTGTAATTTCAAGATGACCATATGATGCCTATACTATCCTTTGCAGGGGTTAAAGTTCTCCGTCGTGGGGACGGATTTCCATCATTTTGAAAATGAGACGGGTGTACCCTATAAATAAGTCCCCATGGGGACTGCACGTTTGTTGTTTAAGATCCCATCACAAAACTGACATTGCTTTCACGCATTGAATTTATTAATACCACCTTAAAAATTCTTCAAAAAGTATTGAATTTTAATATCTGGGCGAGCTCTTACATTTCATGCTGTGTGTACTGATAGATATTATAACATTTTTAATTCTTCATTTCATATATTAACCATTGTTACACATTAACATTTTAATTCTTTATATTAACCTTGTCGAGATGTTTTGTGTCCTGTGCAGAGCAGATGGTGTTGATTTCGGTATAATCTGACCTTAAGCTGGGACATACTATTTAGTCTAAAAAAGTTCCTTCTCAGCGTTTTGTGCGAAAACATATTTAGTCCTTGAGAACAGAATCTGTTTTCGAACACGCACTCCTGACTGTTTTCGCCATCGCTCATGGAAAAGTACCCAGAGAGTATGTTTTGTCTACAAATGAAAGAGAGGAGGTCTTTTAACTATAAGAAGCCATTGTACAC
The DNA here is from genome assembly GCF_051991255.1 of Vanacampus margaritifer. Taxonomy (NCBI): domain Eukaryota; kingdom Metazoa; phylum Chordata; class Actinopteri; order Syngnathiformes; family Syngnathidae; genus Vanacampus; species Vanacampus margaritifer. The sequence continues at coordinate 26,466,401 of NC_135432.1, read as the reverse complement.
GCGGAAGAGACACATTCGACGCTCTGAAATTCCACCTGTTTAAGTGAAGCAATTGGAGTCTGTAATGAATGTCCAGAGATCTCTGACCTTTTTTTATTAAATCATTTTTGCAAAGGTGTTTTTTCTTACATTAAATCTGTCTTCAAGTTTTCGAACACGCAAAGAGGACAAAATAATTTTATTCCTCTTTCAGTACCTTCTGCGTGGAGAAGCAGCAAGCCATATTAGGAGAAGTTGGCGGAACTGTCTGTCCCTAAAGTGCAGGGTGGCATTGCGGACGGAACATGTCGAGTCCTCCACACACTATGCGGCCAATTAGAATGTAGAAGTGGAAAGAGGATGTTTTAATCGCTATTTGGAACTTACTGACTGAAGAAAAGGAAAAAGTTGCTGCGGCGTCCTGCTACGGAGGACCTAGTTGCTAACCTGCTACATGCTAACGTGAGTCAGAGTTCCACCTTCTTTACATATTACGCACCAATGTACTATTTGAACACCATATTAACAATAAAAATGTCTAAACTAGCAACTGGGATAAAGGTTCGTTTTGCGGTTGATGTAACGCATCGTCATCAACGTCGTAGCGTAATTAGGTCAAAATTACGGCGCGTGCGTGCGTGGGCTCTTGCGTCTTTGTGAGTGATGAAGGCAAGGTTATTTGGGTGTGAATCTATAAATGTTGCTGTCATGTTTTGGTTTTGGTTTTGGTTCTGTCATGTTCAGTTTCTGCTTTCCTTGTGTGTTTTCCTTGTCTTGTTGATTGTGACCCTGCCCTTCCTTGTGTTGTCCAATCAGTGCCCTCAGCCACTTGTGTCTGGTCCAGGTGTGTCTTGTTGCGTCATTAGTGTTGGTGTATTTAGTCTGCTGTCTCTCCTCTGTCTGTGTTGGTGCATTGTGGTATGTACGTTTGTCCTCATGTCATGCTGCCTGTTTTCGGTTTCCTCCCAAGTTCTAGTTCAAGTTCAAGTTCATGTTTTGTTGCTGTCTGTTTTTGGTTCCCTCTTTTGTTCAAGTTCATGCTTTGTTTTATGTTTTTGAACTTTAGAAATTAAATCCCTTTTTTTTTGGACTACACCTCTGCCTTCCCGCATCTGGGTCCTAAAGCCCCCCGTTTTGACAGTTGCCTTCATAAGCGTTATTTGTCCGCTTTTTCACCATTTCACACGTTATGATGGCAACAACTGTCATCTACTGAAATCTACTTTCCTCATGGGCTGAATAAATAATCTATGTATCTGAGGTGAACAGCTCACCACCTATCTATCTATCATCCATCTATCCATCCATCCATCCATGCATTTAAATAGGTGTCAATTACACATGGATTTTGGTTATTCGCAGTCCTGGTTTACTGTCCAAGTTACGTTAACTACATTTCTTTTTAACAAGTAACGAGAAACTGTATCAGAAGAATACAATTTAAAAGTAAGCCTCCCAACCCTGCTTATATAGCATAACATGCCCATGTATGTAGATAGTGTTGAAGGAAATAATTATTTTCCTCCGTGTGTTCGTTTTCTTTCGGGTAGTGAGAATGATGGTTATCCGAATGCAGGCTGGAGATCGATGAACAGTCACTTCGAAGCTTTTATTTCTACAGAATATTCCGGGCACAAGCGAGTTCCGAGAAAATGGCAGCCTCTCACGAGTGCGAAGTTACAGCGGACTCACAACATTCTTATACTATTTTGAAGGGCGGTATCATAAAGCCCCCAGCGTTCACCAGACTTTTACAGCATTCAATACACATGACTTTGACCACAGACAAATGGTCTATTGTTGTTGTGGAAATAGAGGAGGCCTTCCAGACAAACCGACACCCGGCATAAGGTAAGATTTACAAAGAAATCATACTAACACATTGACTTCAACTACAGACAAATGGTCTATTGAGGAAATGAGTAAATTAAAACAGTTATGACTAAATCTGGGCAGAAGACCCTCTTCAATAGATATTTTATTTTGGAATGATACTGTCTTTTAAGTCTGCTTGATTTTTATCTCTCAAAATGCATCAAATTGATGTTTTTAAGTATGCGTCAAGTATTAAAAAAAAATGCATTCCCAATTACCCTCATAGAGCGGTCGTATACGTGTCACATTTTTCATCCCTGATTAATGCCTAAATATTATTATTTAAAAAGAATCAATGTGCGCCCTACTGCCCTGCAAAGTTTGTTTTAATTGACTGCAATCAATTTAAACATAAAAATGTTTTCAGTCAAATGAAAATGTTTTGCTTGAACCCTTGATCTATTGCCTCGTGTGTTACAGGTCATGAATTATGTAAATAGGGAGTTATAGATAGCAGTGCACGATAAGTCAAAACAAAAAAACGGTCATATCAGTTATGCCAAAACCACTGAATAAATGAAATAATCAAAGGTAAATTGAAACACAAGGCTTGTGGTAATAAATGCAAGTGCAGCAACAAAAAAGTATGTTTCGTAATGTACCTTTTTCTTTATATTAGATTGTGTATCCAGCACCAGAACAACTCAAGCTCCTCCTGTTTGCAGTGTAAATAAAGGTAAAATAAATAAATCTTCACATTGCAAGAAGTAAATATGTTTATGGTGTATTTGTATGTATTTATTTTTAGTGTGCACATCAGGCAGCAGACGTTAAGATGATCCTTGGATGGCGTCATGCTGACTATGTGGTTTGCGTCGTGTTGCTAATGATAATCCTTTCACATCTACCACACCCAAAGAAAGTATGTGCCTTGAAGGCGGGCAAGAATGCACTTACACTTGTAAATAGCTCAGTTTTTTTTTTTAAATGTTTGGTGTTATTTTGAAGGAAAAATACTGTTTATATGTGTGACCTGTAATAAAAACAAAAAAGTATTAGTGTCAAAGTTGAATTTTTACATCAAATGAATCTTTTCACAAAACCCTCGATTTCTCAGTTTTTTTGTTTGTTTTTTTCAAAACAAGATTTTCAATTAAACTTGCCTCTCTTCTACTGCTGATTACTCAAGAACAGTAACCTTTGGAGGGGCAGGTGCTCAAAGTAAAAATAAAATAAAATAAAGGGGCACATGATAACGTGCATGCACTGCCCATCCACTTAGGATTCGAACCCAAGTCACCACCGAGCTGCCATGCTTGAAGAGGGGGCGGGGGTGCTGAAAGTAGATGTGCAGATAGTGCAGGAAATTGATAGAGGGTGTGTGTATATACGTGTGTGTGTCCATTGTAAAATTCTTAATTGAAATAATGGCTAAACAATAAATGAAACTGTTGTTTGTCTGCAATGCCAACCACCATAAAAAAAAATTTGACATTTGTTTGTAAAAAAATCAATTATGAGCAACAAATTTACATAAATAAAAATGATTACGTAGAATGTACATGAAATTTACATTTTAATTAGAGCAATTAAGGTTAGGTAAGAGCAACTGCCTTTTATTATTTTTCGGCAGGTGTAGATGTTTATATTTTATTATCGGGACTACTCAACAATTAACTGCCACATCTCGGCAAGTTACATTGTTTTTGATAAAACGCAGTGATTTTTTTTAATTTTGTTTTGGTTCCTCATTGTCCCCTTAATTTCTGAAAGCACTGCTACTTGTTTCTTACCTCACTGACTGCAACCCTCCCTCCCAAAAAACGAGCTGTTGGTTAAAATATAAGCAAAGATCATGTAGCAATTTCCACATATGTATTCAAAGAATATTTCAATTCAGCTATCATTGAGTACATACATGCTATAAGACATATAGCTTAACAGAAAAAAGTTACTGAAAGTTGTTACTTCACATTAAGCAGAGGTTCTTTTTGTTTACAGCACGGTAAGACTCGTGCTGCTCACTACCTCATTTTCTACAGCGTGGTAAGACCTGTGCTGCTGGTGTTGCTGAGTTTTACTATTTGAAAGGCAACAAAATTACTTTAACAAACAAAAAATAATATTTAAAAAAATAAATGGTCAAAGAGGCACTTTGGGCATCGGTGCACCCATAGCCCCTCCCCCTTTACGCATGCCTGCTCAGAATGTCAAACGCTAGACAAACATTTTTTTCTAATTACAGAGGAGGGTTTAAGCTTTCTTTCGGTAGGTCCCATGTTTATATACGCCCTAGAACACAATATTCTGTAGGCCGTCAAAAATTAAAGTTAAAAGTTCATTGAAGTTAAAATCCTGTCAAATGGCATTCAATGAGTTAAGATGATCGACCCAGAAGACACAGCGACAAACGATCCTTGAATACACTTTTTTGCATTAAAAATATGAGCAAAACAGAATAATGTAATTACAAAGAAAGCTGCTCACCTTTCATAAATATGCTGGTCCTAGATCTTTGATTCTTCTTTGCCTGTGTAGAATGTCACCTGCCAATAAGAATGTTGTATTAAAATAGAAAGCAACTTTTTCTTCAGGTTTTAACTGCCACAAGAACCTTTTGGAGATAAACCTTCCTTAGATGTCTGGTTGTGGTTGCCCCATCCCTCAGTAGTCGTCCGTCTTTATGGGCCCAACCTGCTACAGCAGAGCCTCCTAAATTATTCACTTTGCACACTCATATTTCCTTTAAATATTTTTTTATTAGTGGCTTCTAGGCATATCCACACCTGCTTGCCATTTCTTGTGGGACAGGTTTGGGGCAGTGAAACATGAGCTTCAGCTCCTCTGTGCTGAGAGAGATCTCTTGTCCTGCAGTGCTTGGCAGGCCCCCACCCCATCCTCACCAGCTTTTATACATTTTAAAACAAAACACGGGATCACATGAACCCAGGTTATATTCAATGACTGCCAGTCGGGGACCCGGTAGTCATAGTCTCCTGGAGCCGGACCCCTCTGGTTGGAGGATGGCTGCAGGGGGTATCTTGTCGATTACACGCACTAAGCTAACTGCATGGTGTGTTTTCTGTCAGAATCACTGTTTGCAGTCTGCCTTACCTATCTATGCCTTACCACTTTAGAGAAGGCAATGAATGGAAAAATGCTTTCAATAAACCACTAGGCCTTGGCACCAAGAGTTACTAGTCATGCCTTTTTGGTTGACAAATGCTCTTGCAGTCTTCCAGTTTATGTCCCCTGGGACATCATAAACAAGTTTGTGTTTATCTATCTTGATGACATTTTTTTCCACAGTCTCCATCTGAGCTCGTAAGGCTCGTGCGACAGAGGCTCTTGGAAAAAAAGCTTTTCGTCAAGGAGAAAAAATGTGACTTTCATGTCTCCAAAACGACATTCGTCCACTCCATCATTGCCATGGGCGAGCTTCATATGGACACAGTCAAGGTGCCTGCTGTTTCTGAGCGTCCTAAACCTACTGCCCTCAAGCAGTTGCAGCGTTTCCTTGGGTTTGCACATTTCTATTGAGGGTTCATAAAGAATGCCAGTCTAATTGCAGCTCCGCTCACAGATCTCGCAGCACCTCTTAAATTCCCATGGAGTTGAACCGGATATGTGTAAATTCAGCTATTCCATATTGTAACAATACAATCATTGAAATTATTGGATTGAAAAAGAAAACCAACGAAAAGTATGGTCATGATATAACTAAAATGGAACATAATTTTATGTAATCATATTTATTATTATCGTTTTACTCTTCACATGCAGTGGAAAAGAGAGAACAGCAGAGGGCACCAGTGAAGCAGTGTCTCCCTTGCCTAGCCTTCCCGCACATCTTTGCCGCCTCCCTCTACAACCCAGATCAGTGATCTGATTTAGGATGAGATCACACACCCAGCGATAGCTGTCGACTAACTGCACTCAACTGTCAAACTTAAAGGGACTACATCGTGGTATTTTAAGCCCTTCCACAGTTAACTATAGGCATATATAATGATGAAGTCTTACTTTTGACACAATCGCTGACACAATCGCCATGTTTTAATTTTTATTTTTTTTTTAATGAAATATTAAGTACCTTGCTGGCTGCTTTTCCAATGCGGGGCTCCAGGTGGTGAAGTGGTACCCCGTCACTTGCCTACGATGCAGATTAGCGTGGGTCCGCTTCCCCGCCTGGGAGACTATGTTTGGATGTTTGTGTGAGTGCAAAAAAAAAAAAGTGTATAAAAAACAACAAACTTTTCCAATACGGAAGTAAAACGCCCGGTTCAGTAAAACCCCGCCTCTGATCTTGTGGTTGCCGCGCCTCTCTGCTGCCGAAGAGCGCTGCAAGGCCGGCAGCCACAATCGTGTCTTTTGGATTTGAAATTGGATGGATATTTAATGCTTCAATAAACATTTGAAACAAAACGCTCCTTGCAGCAAGAAATCGTAGTGGAGGAGGAGGGGAGAAGAGGGAGGGGGGGATAAATACCATATAATATATATAATATTATTATATATGATAATCATATTTTGCACAGCAGCGCATTAAGTTTTACTCGTAGTTTACACAAGGTGTCAGCCAACCCTTTCTGGGATTTTAAGAAGGCCAATTGTCATTGCACTTTGGCATTGCAAATGTGAAGGGTAATTGATTGCTTTGAATTCATTTGGACAGAATGTTTATTGATAAAGGCTACTTTTGTTAATACGATACGATACACTTTTATTTTCCCCGTGGGGAACTTTTTCCTGGACTCCGTCCAGCTGCAGTTTACAGTAAGGAAAAAAAACAACAGAATAGAAAGAGATAAAATCAAATTTAAATAAGAAGTGCAGCAGTAGTTTACAGTGAGAAAAACAACAGAATAGAGAGAGATAATTAAAATAAATAATACACACACACTCCTATATATATATATATATTGCACTACTTAGTTAATGTCGGTTAGGTTATTAAGTAATTTGATGGATGTCGGCAGGAATGAGTTCTTGTAGCGGTTCAGCCTGGTTCTGGGGGCCCTGAATCTCCTGCCGGAAGGCAGTAGCTGGAACTCATGATGCAGAATGTGAGTCGGGTCAGTAACAATTTTCTGTGCCAGTCTGGTGACGGACTGCTCATAAAGCATCTGTAGGGAAGGATGATTCCCGACCCCCATGATCTTCATGGCAGTTCGCACCAGACCGGCAATCTGTGACCTTGACTGCACAGTCAGGTTGCCGTACCAGAATGCCGTATCTGATGATACTTTTCAATGCAGCCCGGTAGAACAGCAGCATGATCCTCTGCTCCACTCCATAGACCCTCAGTCTGCGTAGGAAATAGAGACGCTGTTGGAGTTTGGAGCAGAGACTTCCAACGTGTACCCTCCAGCTGAGTGTGTTGTCAATGTGGACCCCCAGATACCTGTATGAACCCACCTGGATGATGTGATTGCCTTTAATGACGACTGGCCTGTGGTCACCCACAGTTTTTGGATCAAATATCACCTCCTCTGTCTTCCCCACATTGAGCACAAGATGATTCCGGTCACACCACTTGACAAATTTCTCTATTTCTGAGAAATAGTCCAGTGGGCTACCGCCGGCCTGCAGCAAGCTGACATATCTAATATCCCATGGAGGGATATTGCAGTCCCTTTTAGGTTACTACGTAATCGTAAATTACATTCAGCAGCTGCAGACAACACCACCTCGACATAAAATGGCAACTGGTTGTAATGATAAGTCATTGGAAGGTAAAAGTAAATTCCCCTTTATCCTAAGAGAGGTCCTGATTGTGGGGCGAGCTGATTATTAGTCAGCAATAGCCAGTCTATTCATAAAATGGCTTATTGTCTCTAGTGATTTATTATTTTTCATTTGATAAATTTTTGCTCACTCCTTTTCGTTTAATTGAATTTGTTATTGCAATTAAATAACAACCTTTTTTGTGTCTTCTTAGACTTTATTGCATTTACAGTAAACGACGAGTATAACTGTCACCAAGTCTAGACTGTGACAACTTTTTAAAACAGCAAAACGGAAGTACAAAAAGAACTGAGGGGAATTTGAGAGGGGGCAAATGCACAGCCGTAGCCTGCACTGACCCTGTGCCTCATACAACAATTTCACAGTGCATAATTTTTTGGGGGTAGAAGCATGAGAAATAATTTGCGATACAAATACATTATATATAATTTTTGCATAGTTGCCAGTGGCAGGTGTTTTGAAGTCAGTACAGTACACAGATACCACTATTCAAGTGATATAATCTAAAATAATCACAAAACAAACATTTATAAATCAATTTTATTTCATCATATGAAACATATTGTATCCTGCTCAATCTTCGCTGGGTTTAAATATTGACAAGCATACAAATGTCGCATTTAAAATGGACTAATAAGCACAAACTAGCCTTTCATTTGGCCTGGAAAATAACTGTGCAGTATATTCATCCTAATGGAAGCAACCTTGAATAGGTTTACACTTTACAGTATAACGATTTTTAACTTTAACAAAAACAATATTTAATCCATTCTTAAAATATGAGAGATTTCACAGATGATGAGGAAAATAATTAACTGTTTGTGCTTCAGGTTGTTTCCTCATTAGCTAGCATTCTGTTTCATGCTATCGTCTGAACTTCTCTTTACCGCACACGAGGTTTGAACATTGTTCGGAGATGATTATGGAAGACAAGGGGGAAAAAACAAAAAACCGCTCAACACATTAATTAAGGATAATCTTTTCAAGAGATCAGAGGATGAAGCCTTTGCTGTGCTCGTCCGCAAGGGAGGGAAAATGCTCAAAATTGTCCCGATTGTCGGTATGTGTGTACCCCGCTTTAAACAGTTTGCAACCTTGATAAATTGTTTATCTTGTGGGACTCTTATGTTACTGCACTAAGAGTTATTTGTAAATGTTTCACACATACTAATCACAGTCAACACGAATACTGTCGCACTCAGAGCTAGTAAAGAAAATTTGCTAAGAGCACACGAAATAAGCTTTTCGTTGTTTGAACATGTCTAAAGCAATTGCCCTAAAGTAAAATCATAAGTTCACATACCCCTAGGTATGTGTAATTTCACCTATGTGTGTAATTTGTCCTTGTCATGAGATGTATTCCCGAATAAAATGAAAACTGCCAAAGTCATCCCAATTGACAAAGCTGAAGAGAGAAAAATTATTGTCATTTTACAATTGTTATCTTGCACTGACAGTTTGCCTTGTTTTTTCCAATTCACACACGTCCGCACCTCACACACACACACAGAGCTACTGGTGGCTAACTGTAGGTATTTGCAGCTCCAAAACGAGCGCACCTTACCATACTTGGCGCATGCATGCTAAAAACAAATGGTAGCATGTATGCTAAAATACGGTAGCAAGAATTCTACTATGTGTTTTAAAATGGCAACTGGAGTAAAATTGTGAGTTCAATTGTACTTTATAATTCAACTATTTAACTCACGGCACTCACATTATTCATTGCCGTGCACTTTAACATACGTTCACAATCCATTCACACACTGCGGCGCGGCCGGTCCGGCCTCCCATTTTTTTTTGGGTGGATCACTCCAATGCTTCTCCAGCAGTTGGATCCTCCCTGAATGATGGCAAGCCCCGACGTTTTCCGACCCATGGATTCATTGATGTGGAATTATCTCGCGACTGCTCTATTTCCATGTACAACCGCGTAACTGATAGATAGCAGTTTAAATTGTGCCTTGTAAGCATGTCTCGACTTTAAGCTGATGCCATCTACGGAGTTCCGCCGGAGTTTGAGCCGTCGCCGCAGATAGCGCCTGGTCGCTACACATCGCCAAATGGTTGAGGTCCTAACGGGGTAAACGAAATGAACTACAGGAGACAGGAGGTCACACTGCAGTCTGGCGTTTCATTTGATCTATTTTTATTCACTTTCTCGTTATACATCCCCCCCCCCCCCTTCCCCCACCCCTGCAGTACCAACACATGCCAGCAGCCAACCAAGAACGAGTGTGAACCAGACCACCAATCAGAAACATGCGTTAGCCCAGCAAAATTTGCCTCGAAGCTTGGCTGGAAGGAAAACGTCTCCGGAACTCGGTGCACACATAAGACAAATTTAAGTGCGCCTTATAGTTTTCAAAGACGTACAATTTTCTTGAAAGCTACTACTTTACTTGGGCGCCTCGCCAAAATAGTAAAACTGTGTGGGAATGGCTGCGATCTGTGGAGTGGTTTTGTGGAATGGTCTTGAGGAAAACATTGAAGGAAGTACAAGTATTTGTCAATTTAAATTTTTTTATAAAAAAAAATCTTTTTGCTGAATATACTAGGGAGGAATATTTTTTTGATTGAAAGTACCATATTTGTTAAGGCATTTATGAATAATGAGTTAAAGTAATAAGTGCGGTAAAATCAGGATAGGACTAGATAAGCAGTTGCTTCATCCTATTCCATTTCAAGTATTTTCTTTATCATTATCATAATTACTGGTAATACCATGGAAGATTAACATCTCCATATTTTTGTCTTTAAGTTATTTTCTTAATTCTTTCTCAATGTAAATTGCCATGAGGTAGTAGTGGGTATCACTATTAAATACGTGAAAAGATGGTGCATCTGAGTGCCTTCTATTGGAGCCCAAATACTGGTGCACCTTCTCAGAAGAGGAGTGGGTTGTCCAAAACTGCCACTCCTGCAGCAACACCACCATCCAAGTGTTCTGAACTCTTGGTCCTCAGAAGATGGCCCACACATTCGTTCATCACCATGTCTTTACCCTGCCTGCACAGATATGTGAGGATGAACAGAGACATTTTGTTGCCTTTTTTTTTTTTTTTTATTCCTCAGCAGCAAAGCCTAGCTCACACATATATGCTAATGTAACAGACTGCAATTCTACACATAATCAATAGTGACTACTTACCTGACATAAGCTCCAAAAAAGCCCAGTTCACTGAGACAATTACTGATTTTGAGGGGCGTGTCTCTTCTCAGCAGGTAGTTCTGTGTTGGCACGGGCTGGATCTTATCCATCAGTATGTAGGCCATCCTCTCAGCACTGTTCTTCACTTGGCCCAGAACCTCACAGATCTCTTGTCCATAAATGTTGTTTCCTGGAAGTAAAGAAGGTTGATTTTATTTATTTATTTTTCTATATGTATTTATTTTAATGTAGCTTAATTGTTCTGGACTTTGCAATGCTTGGAAAGAAAAATAAAGCAGAGTAACCTAACCCTAACCCAAGTGTCAGCAACATAAAAAATTAAATGGGGTAGATGCCACGGACTTCCGACTTCCGGGTTTCACACATCAGCGTCGTTTCCAGCCACTGATGACCGCATTCCAACACTCGCACCCCCACCTCTGCGCCCCCCAACCGCAGGGGCGTCTCAACTCTCCGAAATGTTTCAGACAACTGAGACGAACACACTACACGCTCGCACCCGTCGACAGGAACGCACAACCGAGGGGCACAAAAGGTGGAAGCGCAAGAACTGGGACGCGGCTCACATGCCGCAAACAGGAAACAGAAACAAAGCTGATGTGTGAAAACCAGGTAGTCGGAAGTCCCGCCTCCTCCGTGGCATATACTGTACCCCATAAGCCATTTAATTTTATACCACAAAACAGCAATTACAGGAGACCTTTTGACCTCTAAAATGAATATCGGTTGTCTTTTCCTTTCTGCTATTTTTATTTCTACATGCAACAAAAACATTTGGTTGAAGCAAACTTTCTGGCAAAATACTCAATGTTAATTTGGGTCTTTTTTTTCTTCTTTTTTTTTGAAATAAAAACTCAAACCTAAAGTACCCACCAGTAGAAATGTGGATTTAATATTTGCATTAATGACTGAGATAACTAGCATCTTGACATGCGTCTGTTATAGTCGGTTGAAACTGAGAGAATCTGGTCACTTATCAAAATAATATGTTTTTAGCCTCGGATAAACTGGAAGCACTTTTTTTTAATTCTTTCAGCTGTGTGGCCCGGTCCAAAGTGGCTCGTGAACCAGTAAGATGGGGATCACTGCTAAAGAATTAGTAGCATGGCTTCAGGCCTCCCCTAAATGTTGGCATTTTGCCCCTAAAATTTAGGATAATCGTACATAGGTAGTAACCAGTAAATTTGCTAATTTTATTTATTTATAATTCTTGAATATTTATTGATGGTCCTAAACACTGAACGCGTTCTACTTAACAAGTCTCATTTAATTATTATTCGAAAAAGAAAAATATATATTATGGAATAATTCGGGCAGTTAAGGTATTATTAATGTTAAATATTTGCATAATTAACACTTTGCAGTACAATAATCTGTCCCAACAGGATGTAACTCTCTCACAGTCTATATCTGAACTATCCATTACACATTATTATTCTTATTAAATTACTAAAACATAAACACACTTATAGTGGCGAAACTACTTGCAACCGCTTCTTTGACATTGGCAATATGTTTTTTCACCTACATAACGTTCTGCTTATCTGTAAATGATGTATAGCAAGTTTGGTGGAAACCGGCATCCCTAGTTAGTACCGGTAGTTAGAATTGGCATTGAAGATTCCACGTTGTCACCGTATCTATTGAAGTCTGCAGTGTGTACTTGCACAAACCGTGTACAATTCATGCCCGACTGCCCTCTGAATGTTTCCACTAAAGCACAATTCCAAAAAACGAGCCCATGGCATGCCTTGTTGTTGAACGTCACTAAAGTGGATTTTTTTTGCAGACGAAATACCAACATTTCGTACAATATTCTTTGTCACTCTATAGCATTTTGCCTGTCTAAGAATCCTCTATCTAGCATGTTTTGTAGTTTTTTTTTTAACTTATTTATTCTCAATAGTTGAGTACTTGTGCTGGTAACAGTCTGAAAAAAAGTGGTATTGAACATCCTTAAAAATAAACATTTTAATGGTTAATTGTAATCGTCACAACAGAATTAAATTAAATTAAAAAACTAACAAACTACAATAACATGTATTTACTCATGATGATTTATTTTCTAAAGCCACTTGGAGCTGCAGCGGAGGGATTACCAAGTCAGACTCTGGAGCCACGGGTTGTCAACCCCTGCCCTAACCCACAAAATGTCCCCTTGGTTAATGCACAGGTCAAGCAAAATAGAAAACAAATGGTTTTGCTGCATGATGGACTGAATGACATTTGATTTCTTTGAGTGTACCTCCTCCCTCTCGCTGAGGCTTCAGGACAAATCGAGCTGGTGTCGCCAAAGCCATTGTGACGGTTTTGTCGCCTTCTGCTCCCTTGAAGAGAAAGATGTGAAACCATGGCAGGGTTGCCATCATTATGTAACAACGACTCTTGTAATACTGACTGTGAAATACAGCTGCAATGTAGATGTGCTTTTAATCCATATGTATCCAAATGTAAATTGTGTTTTTTAGGATCATTTTAACTTACAAATTAAACAGGTATGTCTGTCAAAGTGTGCAAACCATTTGACAGTTTTCTGTTAAAAACAGTGTTGTATAACTGGGTTCTTCAGTTTGGAAGCGTAGACGTGGACAGAAACAAAAGTCGTTTTTTGTTGTTGTTGTTGCTCCACTCTTATGGTGGCGTCTCATACACTGTTTTCTCCTAATGAACGACGATGGTCATTTGTATGTCTGTGCCAGTTCTTCAGACCTCAACTTGGTCGCATATAGCATCATAAATACTTGGGAAATGACTGGTTGAATACATTGTGTACTTTTCTGACTCATGTCACCATTGTTTTTCATGGTTGCATCTACACAAATCTTTGACAAGTTCGAGGTTATAGTGCAACATGTTGCTTGACACACTGTGGGGTTTACGGTCTCTGCTATGTTACATATAAAGTTGCAGTGCAGCAACATGGCGTGGCCAACAGAACACTACAAATAAAACAGTGTTGCTACTCACCATGTCCAACGTGTAAAGGCCAGCAAATGTGGCTCTCACTTGCGCCACTACCTGTGGCTGATCAGGGAAAAACTGTTCCAGAACACCAGGCTTAGCAAGCACCTGCTGGACCTTCTTAGTTCCAGCCAGGTGGGTGCTGATATCCGGACACTTCACAGCCAAAGAGCATTCCATCATTATGCGGGCCTCCCAGGCCTATAAATTAGAACAGTAATTCTTAAGTGTGGTACACGTGTTCACACTAGTGGCACATCACGTCAGAATCACTGAATGAAATGTTCAAACTGTGCATAATGTTATGGTAAATGGTAAGAAGCTGAAAAAAAATGTTTCCCCCAATAGAGTACATTACTTGTTGTTTTGAACTTTGTACAATTCACGAGCTAGGTTTTAGTGCCTGGGAGGTGAAAACTGATGGCCTTGAAGCTTCCACACTAGTTGAGTATAGATCATCTTCCCAACAACATAGACAGTATAGTTGAGCTATTGGTTAGAGGCAATAACCAATGTAATTTGAAAGTGTAACAATTGTATCAAAGTTGCTATTCCTCCTACTAGGAATTATTTCAAGTTCTTATTTACCTTTGTGTGTTTAGGCAAACTGCACTTTGTCCTTAGCAATGAGAGGAAACGAAATTTAATGACTGTGAATTTTACATTTGAAGCATCAACTGAATGAGGAAAAGATGCCGTTTCCTCAACTCTGAAGTGGATGTCAGCAGATTTTAAATGTGTTTCAAGTGGCATTTGCTCTGTCTTCTTGACAAAACAGAGATCCTAATGGGCAGCAGAGCATAAATAAGTTTGTTTTACTTTGACAGAGGGGCAGGAAGCATGTGACTGAGTTGAACACTGAAAGAAGAATTTCATTCCAGCCACATTGTTAGTGGATTTTGGAGGCTTCCAGAAACACAGCGGTTGAGAGACAGCACATTTTCTAATTGATCCAAGAATGAAAAATATTTTTCATATGCATGTCCTTACTTGGGTTAAATGTTGATCATGTACGTTTGAACTGAATGTTACAACACATACACTAAAATAATGCTTCCTTAAACATGAGTGTGCTTGACAAAAATCTTGAAGCAATAATCTTTTTGGTATACCTGTTCAGATTTGTAGTTCTGAGGCATGTAGCCATTCCTGAAGTAGACCACCGCAACTTCCTGACAATCACTGAATGAGTGGCAGGATGGAATTGTATGAAAAAAGCAAAAAAGATATTGAAGTAGGATATTGATGGACGGAAGACACTTACACAAACAGTCTCTTGTCCCCATCAAGTTTTCCAGATTTCGAGACATCCTCAAATCGCTTTCGTATGGTGGCAATATTCCTGAAACACATTGAGAAGTGTCTATTTGTCATTATAAGAAAGTTGCAATGTTTCATTTTAAACATCAAGGTTACAGAAGGTATTACGAAGGTCTTGTCTTAAATAATCACATCTGACCTGGTCCACAGCTCATTCTCTATAAATCGTTGATCAAGCACGTTCCTCTGGTTCTCTTCCACCAAGAACATGACAACCGCTCTTGAACGACAACATGAGCATGGTTTAAACACTCTACATACACTACATAGATACATTCTGCATCAGAAGTATGGTTCATAATTGTATCAAATGAGAATCTTTAGACTGTCCCAAGAATAAATGTGAAATTAAGTACTCCACACTTAAATGTGCTTTTAGACAATAAAGTGTTGTTGCTAAAGATTATCAGTGGACGACGTACCGCTTTGATCCATAAAGCTCCCAGGCCTTGGCCACGGCCTTGGCCAGACCCACCGCAGGGTTGTTATCAATGATGCGCTGGCTCTCTTCCAGCTGGCCAGCCACCTTAAGAATGTGTCTGTTGTATTAAAATAAAGGACATTTTGTATATATTAAACAGAACATTTGAAAGGAAGGCAACTGTAAGATACTGTATTGTGTGCAACTCTAAACTCAAACATAATTTGGACTTGACATTGTTTTGATAGGAAACGTAAAAAAATGTTTTCATCCAATTTTTAAAACAGTATTTTAACACGTTGTATAAAATGTAAAGGATCCTACTTGGACCAAAAGTATTTATCCTCTTGCATTATTATGTATCCTTTGTTATAAACTTCTTTTTTTTTTTTTTTAAACATGTGTCTGCACTGGAGAAGGCATTCATTTTAATCTCATTGTACATCTGTACTGACAATAAAGGCATTGGATTCTACTTGCTCTTACGTTTGATGCTACAGATGTCCATTTTTTACATGGACATTTTGCTCAGCTTCTTAATTGTACAACGCCAGTGGTTTTCTGGTATATTCATCCAAAACCCCTATTTGTGGATGTCAAATTATTTTGGGTCTACATGTTGATGTCTGCTTTACCGGTGGACACCAGGCATACGTGAAGAGAGGCCTCCAAAACTAGCAGCAAAGGTGTTGATCTCGATCTGTTTTAGAGACGTGTGTCCATCCTCCTTCTGGTCCAGCATGTAGTCGGATCGATTCAGACCAAGCACAATTGACTGAGAAGAATGCAAGAATGCTAAATGAGAGACTGTCATTTTGATGAATATAGAGCCTGCGATGTTACCTCGAAAAAGAAGCTTTACAGCGTTCCATAGTTCATCACAAACTAAATTCTTCATGTTAACCCCTGGGCGTTATTTGTCCATTTTCTGGCTTTTTTCTGTTTTTCACCAAAGAAAAAGCATTTGAAAAAAATACACTAGGGACCTGACATTTTACCAGGATTGTTTAAAAATGTAGAAGTTCAAATTGGCGCCATGCTGTAATTTATAATTATTACCAAACAGGAGGGAGAGATTCACACGAAGTTGTTGTAATAATGCCCGATTTTGGCTCATTGACTCCCATTATAAATCACAGTTTTTGATATGCTGTAAACCTGATGTGTTATAATGCATTTTCCGTGATTACTGATGCAATCGCTTCTTTGACGAGTCATAAACATGAAAATAGAGGAATTTGTGTGTTTAGAGTGTTAACACAAAAATCCGCTAGGTGGCGCCAAAGGCTAATAAATGAATACAAAATGCATACATAAAAAAATTCTATTGTTATGCCTTATGGACTTGTTTGAGCCTCTAACTATGTCATATGAAATATTCAAATTAGTCTTTTATTTTATATATATATATATATATATATATATATATATATATATATATATACACAGCATAGTTAGTCTTGCTATTAGCATAATACTGCTATTATTGTCCATAGGGGGCATTAAAAAAATAAAATAAAATAAAAACTATATATGCATAGATAGGTCTGATCCCACTGAACATTTTGAGCGGTTGAAAGTGAAAAAATATTCATAAATGACTAAGTTATCACACTTCAAAGGAAATGCCAGATTTTGGCAAAAATTACAAGAATTTAATCAAACTATAATAACGCCCAGGGGTTAAACTTAGTATTTAGTGACTCAGAACAGTGTGATAGCATGATAGTTGAGAAGTTAAGCCCAAAAAATAGGCCCTGAACGTCAAGACATGATGCAAAGTTTCCTAAGACTCAACTGAGATCACACTTCGTATTAAAAATTGTTTCATCGCTATAATGACAAATTTGATGTTAAAGTATAATTTTGGGGGTTAAGGTAATCCAACAAAATAGGCTTTAACTTTTACAAATGGATTGGTAAGGACCCTCAACCTTCCTGGTAATCTATTCAGGGATTCTGGAGGGGAGGGTCTGTGGTGAAGCCGAATTTCAAATTCAGGAGGAGCAGTGTGGTAATTTCTTCCCGGCTGTAGAAAAGTGGACCAGCTATACACCCTCAGCAGGGTTCTTGAGTGTGGATAGAAGTTCGCCCAACCTGACAAAATACGCTTTGTGGACGTATAGGAGTTCGACCGTGTCCCTCATGGGATCTATATTGGGGGGAGTTTGGACCATATTTCCTAAATACTAAAGCCTGTTACACACACATAAGGATTTTTCAACTCTTAAAAGATTTTTTTTTTAATCTATGTCAGACCCCACACATAAAGATAAAAAATTCAAAAAAATCGGGCATTCAACAGTTTTTTTGTGTGTGGGGTGCTCAGATAATATCACTACAGCTCCGCACACACAAAGATTGTCTTCCACCACTGGTCAAGAATCCAGTCCTCCGAGGGAAAGCACAAACACTTTTTTGTCATATAATATTATTGAAAAATTCTAAACAATACACAAATAAATTGTGAACACTAACATGTTAATATTGAAAAGAAAAAAAAACATAACAAAGAAGCCAAGGGCGATATTTAAATAAAAACATCTTTAAAAAAAGAGCATAAAGGCACGGTTCTCATCGCTTTCTTGTTGATAGTGACTTCACAAACACCAGGCACTTCGGGGTATGCGCCGATGTTTGCCGAATGTTTCCGAAAGTGACAGGAGACGGCAGCAGTATAAAGTGTTTATGTTTGCAAGGAAATAATTGCTTTGGAAACTATTTCTGGCGACTGGGCAACTCACGTTTATACAAAAATGACATTGTGTAGGCATATAGGCTGTTGTTTAAATAAAATAATATAAATAACAGAGAGAAATCGTGGCTCGAACCCGTGACCATGCGCTTGCAGGGTAAAAACACTAACCTCCAACCCACGCAGGACAACACTTTTAACCAGGTAAAAGTGCTACCTCTAGTCATCACGCAATTCACGGCCGGTGCTTGTAACCGCTTGGTATTCATAAAATGGGTGGATGAACTTCAGGTAAGTGATATTAATGTGTTTAATATACGGGCACTCGTTTATCATGTCAGAGAGCTTCTTTGTATGGGTACATTCCGTTCACGTCACAGTCTGCGCAGTCAGCAGATTTTTGTCGTAAATATTGAACATGTTCATTGTTTAAGATTGTCGGCCCGACTGGTTTTGAACCCAATTATCGGGACAAATCCACCCTTAACACAGCTTGAACATAAAAAGAATCTTATGAAACAATCTTGTAATACATAAGATTGTTGGGCGTTTGACATCCTTGGTCGGGAAGGGGCAAAATCGGGACATAAACAGATCGATTCTCTTTGTGTGTACCAGGTCAGATTTGTTTCCTTTACGAGTTGGACTCCACCTACGGTGCAGCCAAGGTATTGAGGCGTTCTGGTTGGGTTACCTTCGTATTGCATCTCAGTTTTTAGTAGTTTGTATGATTATTTGGGTTCAACCCACAATCTTCAACTATCACTGGCGCAGTGTGCAGATGAGTGTGAAGCGGATGGGATGAGAATAACCCTATGTAAACACGAGACCATGGTCCTCAGTTGAGAAAGGGTAGAGTGTCCTCTCCAAGTTGGAAATGTCACCCTTCCCTAAGTGGAGGAGCTCAAGTTGCAGACTTAGTCTGTCGTGGTGAAGAAAGAACTGAGCAACAAGATCAAGCTCTCAAATTACCAGTCGATCTACATTCCACCTATTGTCACGAGCTGTGGGTCATGGCTGAGAGAACAAAACCACAGATACGCGGCCTACATTAGTTTCCTTCACATGATGTCTGTTGCTCAGCCTCTCCTGTGGACGTTTTTCAGACACATTCCAATAGAAGGAGGACACGCGGACCACCCAGGAAACGCTAGAGAGACGGTGTGTCTCCCGGTTAGCATAGAAATGCCTTGGGAACCCCCGGAAGAATTGGTTGGGGAGAGAGAAGTTCGGGCAACCCCGCTAAAGCAACCCCACTTGAGATGAGGGGAAGATGGATGGATGTATAGTTACAAATAGACAGTTTTTTGGCACACATTTTTAAAATACACAATTGCATTTTTTGCTCCAATTGTCATGTAAAGGGGAATTCTGTTGTTGTTTTTTTTACTTGAAACCCATTTTATTAGATTCCTTGACCCCAAATATGTACACTTTGACACCATGTCTTTATCACGATAAATGCAGCAAAGATATGGGGCTCTCAAGTACAGTATTTGTTTTTCTATGACTAAGGTACTTGAATGCCAAAGGGTGCTTTGCACCATGAATTGATGTCAAATGTTGCTAAAGCACTCTACTATGACTGTGACCCAACTTCACAGTGTAAGATCCCTAAATAAAAATGGGACCCATTGCCTCCCTGCTTGACACTCAGTATAAAGGGTTGGAATTGGGGGGTTAGATCACCATGTGATTCCCGAGCGCAATCATTGCTGCTCATCGCTCCCTCAGGGGATGGGTCAAATGTGTAGAACGAATTTCGCCCCCACTTAGTTGGGTGTGACAATCAGTGGAATTTACCTTTACCTTAAATGCATTCTTGACTAGATTTAGAAAAGGTTATCCAGGTGGGCTCCCATACCTGCAACCTTCCTTCTTTAAGGACCTTCTGGTGGATCTTGAACAATCTTGCAGTAAAATCGTCCACAGCAATGGTGCTACGGTAGAATACAAAAATGTGTCAGAATATGACAATTATCATCCTTCGTAATATTTTTTAATGTTGAAAGATCAGCGCACAAAGAAAAGCGAATTGGCTCTTACTAACATTTTCTGCTTCAAATTCAAAATATTCTTCTTATTTCACAAGGAAGTTAGCAATCTATTTGGTTTGATGTATGATTAATTACATCCAAGTACGAGGCTAGACTCCTCCAACCTGTCAAGAGCCGCTTGCAGGAAGTCAGGATCCTGGCTTATCTTATCCACCAGTGAGTTGTAGTGAGTTTGCACTGCCATGGCTTGGTGGAAAGGAGCTTTCGGCACAGGTGTGGGGAAGAGCGTGAAGGGAGCATATGTCACCAACTAAAATACAAAGTGCAATAAGTGATTGCTTGTAACAAAATGTGGAAATCTATGGAGTTCTTCCTTTGTCCATGCCCCTCTCCTCTATAAAATTTAATGTAAATTAATTTGAGGAGTTGTGTGTAATCATGCTATATAATAAAAAAAAAACTAGTATGAATATACCAATACGGATACAGGTATCAGTGGTATATGTCTGTACTCTTACATAAGAGAATACTATAAGATAACTCTTTGCCATTTTTAACTTCCAGGCAGGTGGCATAGCAGCGAAATCAGTCATGTGGAGCAGTGGATCCCAATCTTTTTTTCACCACGGACCGGTTCATACATGTCCACAACTTTGGCGGACCGGCAACCCTGCTTGGCTGTTCGTCGGCTGATTAATAAAAGGCTACGACAACAAACGCAAGCCCACTACCATAACAAAGGTAACAAAACGCGACTGAGATGATTAGCATCTTGACATGTGTCAAGAGTCCGTCGTAAACAGAGAGAATCTGGTCACTTTTCAAAATAAAATATTTTTAAGCCTTGGCTGATCAATTAACCAGAAGTATAGTACGTTTTTTTTATTCTTTCAACTGTGCGGCCTGGTCCAAAGGTGCCCACGGCCTGGTACAGGGCCGCGGCCCGGTGGTTGGGGACCACTGATGTAGCGCATTAGTACTTTGACGTAAACATGGATAACAACACTTTGTTAGCCAACCATAAATTATGATCTGTAAAATATTTTGTAGATATTGAACTCTGCTTGAGCCCCATGAGTTGAGTTGAGTGGTGGCAGCCCATTTCTGAGCCAGCTACACTTTTGTCACAATGCCAGTGTGTATGCCGCGTTGAGAAAAGAGGAATAAGCAATGAAGCATCACTTCAGTTTCCCTGTCACAGTTTAATTCTATAATTTCTGGTATTCTAAAGAGACAGTCTTGTATTTCTTTTTACTCAATTTATTTTGTAGTGAGAAGAATTGTCTATCTACAAGACACCATATTTTTTGATGTCTCATATTTCCTCTTCGTCTTTGTATAAAATTTACATAATGCCTCAGGTTATCTGACTGAGACACCAGAAAACCGAAACACCTTGTGTTACAATTACTCAACAATGTCCCATTTAAATTAGATGCATGTCATGATTACGAAAGGTAAATATTTGATTAAATAAACATTTTCATCACAAGTGCTAAGGCGTCATGGCATTATACAGTTGACCAGTCAAATGTACAGTAAGTACTCGTACTTTTTCTGAAAAAACAGGTATGGACATTCTGTACCCTTAAATGGTAAAAACCAACAAAAAGGAGAGGGTATCAAAAAGAAGATAACAATTCTCACCTCTGATGAGTTGGGGGATTCTTTAATTCTCATAAGGACACCTTGTAAAAGTGCTGCATCTTTTGCCACTTCTGCTAAATCATTTATGAGGGCTGTGTTCATCAGTAGCTCACTTGGTATTCCCTGGGCCATTCTGACAAAGAAAACACAGACTAAGTGAAATGAAATATGTCAAATAGCACCGCAGGGTGCAGAATTGCAATTTAAAACACCAGGAACCTCCAGTTATTTATACAGTAGTGTTAGCTAGTTGAGTGTCATTCTTCAAACATAAAACTGTCGTGACTTTCACTAATTCTTGTTGTAAAAATACAGGTAGAAAAACATCGCGGTGAAGTTAGTTTTAGGTTGGATAGTCGATATTCGACAGATATTCGGGCTGCCTGCGCCTGTGGGGAAAGCCGCGGGAAAGCCGCCTCTTCGCTACCGGGAAGCCGCCTCGACGGGGATACGCTCTGGGCTCCCGGGAAGCAGCCTCTACGCTCCGGGAGCCGTTGTTTATGACACGGGGTCGAGCCAAAAACATTGTGTGGCCCTATTACAGAAATTACAGTTAGATGCAAAAGGAAGAGAAAAAAACAACGCTATCTATTTAGTTTTCAAAAAAAAGCTATGTCAAAAGCAATGCTTTATATTCGGTTTCCAAAATAAAAGCTACAGTATGTCATTAACAGGCAACTGGAGGTATGCCTCATTATAATCTAGCACATTTTTATATACTTTCGTCACATGGAAACAAAAAAATATGAAATGTGTGTCAATCTGTCAGCATTGTGCTTTCATATTGCAATAAAAATGACTCGTATCTCAGAGGGAAGCTATTGAGCTAAAATGCTATTTTTTATGTATAAAATTCATACAAAATATTGAAAGATGTA
Organism: Vanacampus margaritifer; assembly: GCF_051991255.1. Lineage (NCBI taxonomy): Eukaryota > Metazoa > Chordata > Actinopteri > Syngnathiformes > Syngnathidae > Vanacampus > Vanacampus margaritifer. Next base: position 26,443,768 of record NC_135432.1, on the reverse strand, counting down.
CATACAGTATATACTAGGTGTGTGAATTGCCTAGTACCTGGCGATTCCATTTGTATCACGATTCATAGGTCACGATTCGATTTGATACCGATTAATCCCGATACGAATCTATAAATTGATTGTTGCGATTTTTTTTAACTCAAATTTACAAAATACTTATCAGTAAACTTGTACATGTACACTGTAAGATTTGTATGAAAATGGATCTGAAAATTCAGGCTTTTAACTGAGCCACTGCATTTACCAAAAAAACAGGTTGCAGTCTGTTTCATGTTTGAACAGCACTGAAATAAAATATTAAGACTTAATGTTCCATTAATATAACATTCTTCCATGCTTAATGTGTGAATCCTAACCCTAAGTAAGACGTTTTGTTGAATATTTTCATTAAAATTTTATGCTTAAAAATCGATTTGGCCTCATATCGAATCAATTCGAGAATTGCGTGCTAAACCCCTAGTACTGTATATACATAAATATATACAGTATTTACATAAATTAACATGTATGCATCCTAATATTTTTAATTACCGGTAATAAAAAATATAAATAATTTTGCTGCTTTTGCTGATGTTTTCGATTTTTGTCGATGTACCGTTTCAGTACCTCTATCGATGTATTTTATACAGGTGTAGTACCGATATCAAAATTTTGGTATCGTGAGAACACTAATATATAGCAACCATTGAGCGTGAATGCAAACAAATACCAAGGAAATTGTCTCATGAGCTGGGCCTCTCGCATGAGATACGGATCTTGTTTTTCAATTTCACATTTTTCAATATTCTGTATGAGTTTTTATATGTCAAAATTAGCATTTTAGCTCAATAGTTTCCAGGTCTTACTCAAAATCAGTGTAAAATGATTGTGCTGTACCTTCCCTGTGAGATAAGAGTCATATTCATAGCAATATGATAGCACAATGCTGACTGGTTGACACAGATCTCATAATTTTTTGTTACCATGTGACGAAATTATATAAAAACGTGCTAGATTATAACGAGGCATACTTACAGTTGCCTGTCAATGACATGGCTTTTATTTTGAAAACCAGATATAACGCGTTGCTTTTGACAGATTTTTTTTCAACCCGGATATATAGCGTTGTTATTGTTGTTTTTTCCTTTGCATCGAACCGTAATTTCTGTAATAGGGCCACACAATGTTTTTGGTTTGACTCCGTGTCATAAACGACAGCTCCCGGAGGCGTCGAATATCGAGTATCCAACCTAAAACTAACTTGGAAAAACAGAACAAATGGCACAACTTACATACAGAAAATGCACATACAACATTATTAATATGCTTATTTTGATTTTGGCTTATTTGACACGTAATAATGCAGCTTTTAGCCTCATGCTAACTGGATTTTAACGAAGTGCAGAACCTAGTACACAACTACATCCATCCTGGCGTGTTTCTAATTGTGTAGTGAAAGCCTTATTGGAATCGCATTTGCATTAATGCCAAACGAAGCCCTCAGTTACCTTTTGGAAGAACGTCTGTATATTATCGCTTTACGAGAAGAATTTTTGACACAGGCGCAGGTAGCTTTTCACGGTTTCATCCAGAGTCCACTCTCTGTCACTCTGTTGTGGAACTGATTTTGTGCAAATTCACACGTTGCACGCGTGTCCAACCATATGCAGTCACTTCCTGGTGCACTATTGGCTACTTAGAGTCACGTGATTATGCATCCAATCTGCCAGTTGAATACTGCCAAATGCATGAAAATCCAGGAAGTTGCAGAGCACAGTGCCGACTGGGGTTAGGTTTTTCTAATTCCATATTATTTTTAAATATACAACTTTACCCTTTGTACCTCACTCGCTCAACCAACAGTCGTTTCTGTTTGACGTGTTGTTGTATCCTGTTTCTGGGTTTGAAAGGCTATCTTAAGCTGTCAGTCACTGTTTATTTGAGGTGCTTACCTGTCTGTAATGTTATTAACAGGTGTTGTGAGCACAACACTTTTAGCTCATTTCACATTCTGTGATTATATGATCTATTAAATTGTTGTCGTTGTTGTGGCAGTGGTCATTTGTTACAAAATATATTTGTTCAACCTTAGAATGTATTTCTGTGACATGCAAAATATGATACTGTTAAGTCAACCTTCACAAGCGCTTCAGCTGTAACAAATAACTTTACAGAACACATGACACAAAAGAATAACAATAAAATAACCACAACAAACCAACAAAATCTAGAGACACTACGTTAAAGACAAGCAAGCAAACAAACAAACATGTATTGTGGCACAATTTGCATTCAAAAGTTCTACCAGATTTTGAGACTTCAGCAGGTCCCCGCATTTAATTGTTATATTTATTAATGTACATTATAAATGTCTCGTCATTAAAACATCAATAGTTAGTTAAAGTAAAAGTCAAGTAAAAAAGACTGCCTTTATTTTATATATATATAAATTAGAAAGTAATTATGGTACAGTGGTACCTCGGAGTTTGAACATAATTCTTTCCTGTGAAGTGTTCAAAGTCCGAATTGTTCAACTTTCGAAACATTTCTCATAGAAAATAATGTAAATGCAATTAATTCGTTCCCAAGCTCAAAAAACGGAAATATCTTATTTTAATTTCTATTTATGTTTTTTGCATGTACACCAGGTACAGTATTTACACAATAAAAAAAAGCCTCAGCTTTTTTGTTGTGGTGTGTTGGGATCAGTGGATTAAAAAAAATGCTACGTTGCGTTAATGGTGTATTTTACATTGGGCATCTTGTTAGACCACTATGGGGTCCTAAGAGGGGGTCCTCTTGGCAGTATTTACGGAAGTAGTCACTCACGGTAGTTACAACGGCGCGATAATCTTTCTACATCCACTGTGGTTCGTAGCACTGTATGTTTTTCTTTGCTGCCACTGGCACAGTTTCTGTCTTTGGGCCCATGTTGAAGAAAATTGTCATAGAAAAATCCAAATGCACTCGCGAATGTACGGAGCACTTCCGCGAGTGTTCACGCTCTGACTGGAAAATTAGCAGCGCTTCGTCTCAATGACCACAGCGTGAGCATTCGGCATTGCTCGGCTTCACTCGGCTACCCGTTCAGCTTTGCTCGGGTGTTCAAACTCCGAGACCGTGGTCCAACTCCGAGGCATTTTTTACTCAGATTTTTTGGTTGAGTTCCGAGACGTTCAAACTCAGAGGTTCCAATGTAAGGCGAAAAGGTTGTCTTTATTTTATTTTAATAAAAAACTAAAAAAACATTACCATTACTGATTGAAATGCATTTCCAATTAGGTGGCAAAACCACGTATGATTTTTATTTTAAGTTCATAACTGCTGAATGAAACTATTAAAGTAACGTAACCTAGATTAGTTACTTTTAAAATCAAGTGGTCAATAAAATAACTAAGTTACTTTTTAAAGCAAGTAATTACTAAAGTAAGTTACTTTTTAAAGGTAACTGGCATCATCACTAGAACTATTAGAAAAAAATTCTCAACAGCCAAGACACATATTTTACAATAAAAACAAATATTACAATTCACATTTTGAATATTTTTATATTCGATTTATATTCTATATTTAGTATAGGAATCTATCAATTTATATTTTACATATGTGCTGCACTGAAAGGAGAATCTCGTTTTATAATGTGCATCTGTTTGTATAATGACAATAAAGGCTATCTATCTTAGAGCACAGCACCAAAGTAAAATGTGAAATTTGATCAATTCCCATGGCACACCTGATGAAAGCTCCCAGTCACTGTGGCTGAAAATATGTGACTTATCAACAACTATTTTAATTTCAGAGAGAGAGGTGGAGGGGCCCTGCGATTGGCTAGCAACCAGATCAGGGTGTATGTACCCTGTCCCTGACCCTTGTGAGGACAAGCGGTTTAGAGAATGAATGTGGAAGAGGACCCTGCTACTTGTACCCTGTACCTTTAGGGGGCGATGAAGCAGTCTGTATCTACCCAGCTCTTCCTGCATGCTTCTGGGATTGATACATTCACATAACTTCATTTTACACAGCTCTTTGTAAAAGCTTGAGTATGACAGCTGGAGAGCAATATAAGGACTTGACTGATGTCTTGGTGGCACTGCATAGTAGAAGGGCAACGTTCAGGGATATGAGAACGCACTGATCTGTGACAAGCGTCTCATATTGTATTGCAGTACACTGTTTTGCTTGTGTACTCGTAGATGGCGAATGGACAGCTGTCAAGGGCCGAGGCATTGGCCTGCTCAGACTGCAGACACGCATGTCATGCGATGCTCTACTCTGACACAAAAAGTCTGCTTTTTGGAAAGATTCCCATCAAACATATCATACTGGTGAGAGGGGGAAAAAAACATACATATATATATACAGAAATTGTGAATGCTTTAGAAAAATCCTGCCCATTTCTGAAATATATTTATATATATATATTTTTTAAGTTTTTAGGTTTTTTTTGTTTTTTTTAAACAAATTCTCCTCACTATTATACGTCTTAAAGGTGTTTACACGTTTGTAAGCATTGGTGTGTACTGCAGATGTTTAACAGCCTCGGTCCTGTCACATCCCACAGATGCAGATGCGCTTTGACGGTCTGCTGGGTTTCCCTGGCGGGTGAGTCTCTCCTAGTGTTGCTTTTGTTTTATTCCTTCATGTGCCTCGACTCCCTTTTCATGACACGCGCGCACACACACCATGTCCAATGATATAAACCAGAGCAAACATTCACACGTTGCCACTGCAAAGACACTAGAAAATAGCCTATGCTCGGCATGCTAAACAAGGTGTGTTTGTGTCGTGTCTTATAAATCCTATTATGGCCACAGTCCACAGGTTAACTCTTTCACTGGTGTACATCCAACATTTTCTATATGATATTTAACCAAATCACAGCATGTGGCATTCAAAGAGAGTTTTCGGTTTGAAGCAGTTTGTGAACAGTGCTGAACTGCGGGGTGATCAATGCTTTGCTTAGCGGACCCTCGACAGTCGTTTGGCAGCAGACTAGCATCTCTCCAATATCTAGTTGCTTTTGAGTTTAAAGTCCAAGTCCTTCCGGATGAGCTACTAACGAAGAGTTTTAACCTACTTACCTCAACATTATGAAATGCATAGATTAAAGAAAATAAATTATAAGTGACTTCAGAAAGGTACATCTATCTACCACATTGCATAAGTTGACTGCTTAAGTGCAATTTTAGTTGAGTAGTACTAATCGGTGGATGTGCAATGTTCAATTCAACATCCTCTAGGGTGGAGTCATTTCAAATTCATCCATTGGATTGAATTGAATTCTGACAATCCCTGCTGTGGACACTGGACACCAAGGCAAAAACCAAGGTGATGTTCTACTTATTGTAAGCCAGTGCCCCATCTATGTGATTTTGAAGCTTCTATTTTAAGGTCTCGTGACTACATATTCTTGCTTTAATAGACTAGCAAGCACACATCCTCATATCCCTCATGAACACTTTGAAGAAGCCTCCTAGAAGGAGTATTTCACAGTCTGCATAAAAAAAAAGAGGTAATAGTTCAGGATGTACCCCGCCTACCACCCAAAGACAACTGGGATAGGCTCCAGCATGCTCGTGACCCTCGTGAGGATAAGCGGTTCAGAAAATTATTTCCCTGTGATTCTTAAGTGAAACTCTGATCTCACCAATCTCAATTTGCCTGGAGACGCGTGAGTTGAACACTTCACCTGTTGGCCTTTTGTAATCAGACCGTTTTCTATATTGATTTGAGCACACTGAGGAGCAATATGCTCGAACTCATTGAAATGTTTTCATATTTTATTTCTAACCTTTAACCGCCGATCCTCTGACCCCCTTTAGGTTTGTTAATCCGTCAAAAGAGAGCCTGGAGGCGGGGCTTTGTAGGGAATTACAAGAGGAGTTGGGTGTGGCTCTTTCTATATCTGAAGACGATCATTTGGATGCTCGTCATGCCCCAGGAACCGCATCCTGCCCTCGTCTCATCACTCACTTCTATGCGAAGAAGCTAGAGGAGGAGCAGATTAAGGAGGTGGAGCAAGCGGCTGTATCCACAGCAAGAGATCATGGCCAGGAGGTAATGTGTGTCCTGGTCCTTTGAGAATGACAGATTGCAGCCATTTTCCCAATCCCATGCTCTGCTTACCATCATGTCTTTCTCTCTTATGTCAAGGTTCTCGGGATGGTCCGAGTCCCGCTCTACACTACGAAAAGTGGGGGAGGCCTCTCTTCGTTCTTGTCACACGCGTTCATCGCTAACGCTCGCACGCAGCTGATCGACACTCTGTTGCGCCTTCAACTGCTTGGCCCGGAGCACCTGCACAAAGCCCTCAGGCACTCACTGAAGACACATGCACAGGGTGCAGTGGACCTGCAAGCAGCAATTACATTGACAAAGGCTATCAGGGATCAGTCTTGAATCACGGTAGATGTACAGTCACAATATAGATAAATACTGTCTAAATTAATCCACACTTAACTCATGGACCGGGATTGTCCCGAAATGATGTGTATGTCACGAGTCACCAACATGCTGCCTACGGGCGCCAAGTAGGCCTCAAGGGCCACTTGAGTAGCTTGCAGCCCGGTCCGTTTGAAAAGTAGATCACCAGTGAGTTTGTTTTTGTTGTGTGTTGCTATTTAAAATTAAAATAAACAATGTGCCACTTACTAACTTCATTTAATTTGTTTTATTTTGCTATTCTTTTATAAATCACACCTGCATTGGCGTTCATTTGGAAATTACTATACTGTTTAGTGGGTGTCCACTTTCAGTTACAGACTTACATTCCCCATGGCTTGAAAGAGCCTGTACACACTTTTGGATAAAAAATAACCCAAATGGTCAATTAGGGACCGACCCGTTTGAGTTATTTATTAAACCCAAAAGTTGGGTGAAATGAATAACATAAAACAACCCCAAAAAAATGTGTTGTAATTTTTGTTTCGTTTTTTCCACACAATCCAAAATATTGTTTTTTGGGTTATTCTTTTGACCCCAACTTTTGACTTACATGCATAGCCCAAAAAGCTGGGACAGCATCAAATTAGGCCCAGGGTTAACGTAAACACGTCGGATCAGGCGATTTCTCCGCCTTTGCTCAACACCACGGGGGTCTAAAAACTTCAACAGATGTCTCACAGTACTCTGGGTCACAACATAACCGGCTTGAAAGCAGTGGAGATTGTGTAGCTTGTAGCCGTGGAGCCATCCGTGCCCCTCCAGCTGATCCAGGATAAATGACGCTACCTCCAGCGAGTCCCATTGATTCTTTCTCCTGTACAGTCCCATGCACTTTAAATTCCGTCTGAGAGTACGCATACTTATTACAACGCTATCAACTGTGCGTTTAGCAATTGTAAAATCTCGCCACGCCCTAAACTAAACATGAAATAGAACTTAATCAAATCGTTTACATGAACTGCGTTATCCATTCTTCAGACGCGCCGTTCCTCTGCTACTACTGCTTCAAAGCATTTTTTCACGTTTTTACATGATATTTTTCACGTTTTTACATAACTTTCACGTTTTTACATGATATTTTTCACGTTTTTACATAACTTTCATGATTTAACATTTATCATGTTAAAACGGGATATGGCTCTTGTTTTTTTTTCTTGGTGTGGCAACAATACGCTTCTGTAAGAGAAAACAAACACAACGATCAAAAACACAGATTCCCTCCCACCCCCTGTAGTATGGATCTGTGGAATACCCTACACCAAAGTAGGTGCAGTTACAAGATTGTTAAGTAAATAGCATGGCTGCATGGATCAGTGCCTTTTTTTTTGGAAAACAGGCGTTTGAGTATTTTCAGTGCATTTATGCATATATCATGGAGAAACGCTCTTTGTGTGTGCATACTGTGTTGAATAATGTCTGTTTCATGGTGCATTCTGTAACTTTAAACCAATCATTAATTGAATAATGTATTGGAGCTCAAAATTAAGGTTTACAATGTGTTATGTTTTGATTGATGAATGACGCTGAACTAGATAAAATTTGGTAGGAACAAGTGGATGTTCCTGGTGTTTTTAATTTCAAGTTGGCATCCTGCTTTACTGTGAGTTACAATGCTACATATTTCCATTTACTTTGACTGTCTTTTACATACCACATGTCAATCAGAATGGCTGATGGAACACGGAATGAGTTACTGATGAACACAAAACTGATAAATGAACTGGTGGAAGTGGCAAAATATTCAGCACCTATACATGGTTTCCTTGTGAGGCTTAAAGAATCCCCCAACTCATCAGAGGTGAGAAGTTACCATCTTTTTGAGAATAATGATGTCCTTTATTTGAAAATGTAAGAGTGTTGTTGCATTGAACTACTACTACTAAAACTGTAGCAAGGTGGATCATAGACCAATGAAGAACATTCTTTACATTCATACATTAGGGTGTGGAACCAGTTGTGACTACACATTTCTTGCCAAAGCAATTATCATTGCTATCATTAATGTTCTTTGTATTTTAGGTGGTGACTTATGCTCCCATCACACTTTTATCTACACCTATGCCAAAAGCTGTTTTCCTCCAAGCCATGGAAGTGCAACCTCACTACAACACACTGGTGGATAAGATCAGCCAGCAACCTGACTTCCTGCAAGAGGCTCTTGCCAAGTGGGATGGCGACTTGATATTGGGGTCTAATCCCACATCATAACTGGATAGATTCATCATGAAGTCAGGGAGATATTTTTTTTTAAATATATTTGAAGAAGATTGAATATTCGAATAACCTTCTCCAAAACAGCCATTATTTTTACATCTTTGTCAGGTGATATGTACGGTAACTACCTATAAAATATTATTACTAAGGATAACAAATTTTATTTTGAAATATGTTTGTATTCTAGCACCATTACTGTGGATGCGTTCACTGCAAGGTTGTTCAAGATACACCAGCATGTCCTTAAAGAAGGACGGTTGCAGGTATGGGAGCCCGCCTATACTGTATAAGCTTGTCTAGCTAAGCTTGCCTTCAGGGACTGTGGCACAGTCATGGTGGAAGGAAGAGGAACACAAAGTGTCACAATCTCATCACATCACATTACATTGCTCAGGATATAATTGTCCAATATAGTTAAGACTAAGATTCTTGGTGAACTAAGGAATGACCCCATACAATTAAATCATAAGACGTGCTCTCAAGGGCCTTTTTTTATTTTTATTATTAACGTGCGTAGAAAAGGTTCTGAATTATTTTGTAGAACTAAAATCACCAAATTCTCATTTTGTGACTACCAAATACTAATTTGTGGCTACAAAAATGTTGGTGGATCTTTGTACCTTTTTTGTTTCTCTTTTCAATGAATCACACAATTTACAAAGTCCTGATGCTACGTGGTTAAAACAGTAAACACTCTAAATCAGTTGTTCTCAATCGTGGTCCTCAAGTACCCCTATCCAGCCTGTATTCCGTGTCTCCTTCAGCCAACACAGGTGTTTCAAATGACCAGCTAATCAGCGAACTCTGCATGAAGCCTGATAACGATCCTCAGCTGTGTTGACTAGAAAACATAGAGACATAAAAAAAAAAAAGGCTGGTTAGGGGTACTCGAGGACCGAGGGTTGAAAAACACTGCCCTAAATCATTGACCGGTTCGAATCAAAAGCCGTGGAATAAAAATGTGTTTTAAGATGAGTTTTAAAAAGGACAAAGAGGGGAGTTTGCAAGAGGTAATTTCAAAGAGAGGGAACCCCAAAGGAAAGGGCTTCCCTTCCAAGCCTTTGCTGTCTTTGGTACGCATTCCTCTTACCTCATTCACTTCCAGCCATTTTCACGGAAGCAACCCCCTTCGCTCCTGGCTGTTTTTCTGGATTTTGACTGATCCTGCAAGGCCCACAGAATATTGTGTTCTATTGCTATAAAAACATGGGACATACCAAAGGAAATATTATCGTTTTTACTTTCCTCAGAATTTTCTTTATTTGTATATGTATCAGCAATTAACATTATAATGTAGCTAAATTTCATCATTATTGACAAACCTATTGAAAACACTGGGGAAAAGGGCTTTTTTCAAAATGGCCCTGGTTGATCTCTTATACTCTGTTGCCACCTGATGGCCGTTTTTGAAATAACTACTATTGCTTTCAGCGACCTCTTCAGGTCAGATACTGCATCAAAGCCTTATGTATGCTCTCTAGCATAAAGAAACAAAACAAACAAACAAAAAATATATATAAATATGTTTTTGGGACCATGGCAATATTTAAAATAGAACATTTTTATACGTTTTTGGGAGCAAATGAGCTTTTAATCTGAAAAATTACTATGGAATGTTCTTAGGCACCGATTACATACATACATTTACCATCAATGTGTCAGGCTGTCATTTACTAATTTTGCCTTCTTTCCAGTCAATTGTGTTAGGTCTGAATCGATCTGACTACATGTGGGAGCAGGAGGAGAATGGACACACATCTCTCAAACAGATTGAGATCAACACCTTTGCTGCTGCTGCTGGAGGTGTCGCCTCACGCATGCCTGATGTACACCGGTGACGTAGTTGGCAACATGTAGCCCCAAACACTTTAATATCTGTAAATATGGCTTTTGGATTAGTGTACCTGAAAGCCCTGATGTTGAAAATCTGAGAAACATATCCATGGGAAAATAGGTCTCTGTTGTCACACAATTATATGCACAGAAGTAATATTAATAAGATTCTATGTTTACATTTTAAATATTAAACTTGAAAATAGCCTGTACTGTTCAAGGCTTTAAGATTGTCAGTTGGCAGTTTGACCCTGAAACAGAATATTTTACTTTCATAGTGTTTCCTATCAAAACAATTTCAACATCCAAATTGTGCACTGATTTTTTTGTGTTGTTGACCTTCCTTTCTAAATGTCTGTTGCTAATATTGACAAAAACGTCCTTTACCTTATTATAACAGACACATTCTTAAGGTGGCTGGCCAGCTGGAAGAGAGCCAGCGCATCATTGATAACAACGCTGCGGTGGGTCTGGCCAAGGCTGTGGCCAAGGCATGGGAGCTTTATGGATCAAAGCGGTACGTCCCCTGAAATCTGTATTAAAGGGATACTTGACTCATTTAGCCATTTTCAGCAGTAAAAAGTTAATATTTTGTTTAGAATTAATTTGATAACTTTATTATTTTTCATGTGCAATTAATACCTTTAAAAACACATCTTGCCACTTGCTGTCGACTGAAAATGACATCACGTCTGCTCAGGGCTAAGGTAACAACCAATCATGGCTCAGTTTGCGAATGTCACATGACCAAACCCAGACCCAGAAAAGTGGCGACCCATGATTGGTCGTTGCCTGAGCTCTGAGCACCTGTGATGTCACTTTCAGTCGACAGCAAGCATCCCTTTAAACAACACTTCATTGCCCAATAATAGCTTTTATATCTGAAATAGGCATATATAAATGAAGAATACATTATTTCCATTTATTAGATGGCTATTCGATACAGTTATGCACCATACCCCGAATGTAGAATGTCTTTAGGTAGTGGTAAAGTGTTTAAAAGCAGCCCTGTTGTCATTAAAGAGCGGTTGTCATGTTCTTGGTGGAGGAGAATCAGATCAATATCCTGGATCAACGGATAATTGAGAATGAGCTGTGGAAATGGTAAGGTGTGATTATTTAAGACCTTGAGATAATCTTCAATGACTTCGATGTTTAAAATAAAACCTTTACAGCTTTTCTGTAAAATGCATTCTTTGCTCACTGAACATGTTTTTATTTAATGATAATCTCACAGTTTTCAATGTTTTGCAGGAATATTGCCAGTATACGAAAACGTTTTGAGGATGTCTTTGAATCTGGAAAACTTGATGAGGACAAGAGACTGTTTGTGTCAGTGTTATGTCCATCAATACCCAACATGAAAAACAACGTAGACTTGTCTTTCTGCTTGTTTTAATACAGATGTGTCTTACCACAAATTCAGTGATTGTCGGGAGGTTGCAGTGGTCTACTTCAGGAATGGCTATATGCCTCAAAACTACAAGTCTGAAAAGGTAATGACTTACTGTATTTCTTCAAAGGGAACCACACAATTTTTTCAATCAGACAGAGGTACATGGCAAACTTTTTACTCTAAAAAGGATATGTTTCTGGAAGACTCCAAACTCCACTCACAATGGACCTCATTCACTAACTCCTACGATATACGCCAATTTTTGCACGTTTTACACACAAATGTGTGATTCATCACTATATTCATACTTGAATTATTAATAATAATAATAAAAATAGTATTAATAATAATAATAAATAAATAACTTAAATCGGCCATTTGCTAATGGTCCCACTGATTTGTTCCTTTTTTTTTTTTTAAATATCTATCCAAAAAGCACACGCTCTAGCTGTATGAATAAATATTTCACTGCACACATATGTCTTTTTTTCCAAAATGGGAACATAAATAAATAACTGATCGGATCCCAAAGTTGAGTAAACCTGAGATCATTTTCTCATCAGAAATCTTTAACGTGTAAAAAGAAATCATACTTGTTTCAATTGTACCAGTTCTTTTTTCTTTTTTTCTTTTTTTAGGCCTGGGAGGCCCGGCTGATGATGGAATGTTCTTTGGCTGTGAAATGTCCGGATATCAGCACCCACCTGGCTGGAACTAAGAAGGTACAGCAGGTGCTTTCTAAGCCCGGTGTTCTGGAACGGTTCTTCCCCAACCAGCCACAAATAGTGGAGCAAGTGAGGGCCACCTTTGCTGGCCTTTACACTCTGGACATGGTGAGCAACAACCTGAGCCTGTGAATCACAATACAAGTTACACAAAAGCTTTTTTTTACTCCACGTTGTTGCACTACAAGGCACAAAACCATTATCTGCAAGTAATTACTATTGCTGATCTCTACAGAAATCATCAACTTGACTGTTTCATTCAAATTCCAAAATGAAAGCAAAGACCATCAAGGAAAAAACTGCCACGAAATGTTAACCTAACCTCTGAAAATCACGATTCACAATGAGATAATAAACTCTGAATAGTCGATGCAAACGGTGAAGTTCATTCTTTGAGAGGCTCTCATGAATCCGTACAGGCTAGTATGAAACAAAAACTAAATTAATTAAATAAAAAATTGTCAGTAACAATGGTAACGTAAGATAAAACATTCCCCATAGGAGGATAGAAGACGAGCCCAAAAAGTTTACAAGCTTGTTTTCCTGTCTACATCCCTATACTGCAATTGAGGGCCCATTTATACAACACTATTTATAACAGAAACGTCCAAATACTGGCCTAGCATATGTATTACAGTGTTCTATGCTTTTATGTGAAATTTCTTAAGTTTATTTATTTATTTATTTTAATTGAAGGGAGCAGAGGGTGACAAAACGGTAGCAATGGCTTTGGCGACACCGGATCGGTTTGTCCTGAAGCCTCAGCGAGAAGGAGGAGGTAAAAGTCATTAATTTCATCATGCAGCAAAACATCTATCAGTTTTCTGCACTGCATGGTGGCATTTTATGCGTTAGGGTTAGTACTGCTCTTTTTGATGCATTGCTAAATCCAGAAAGCTTGACCTTGGTAAATGAAGTAATCACACTTCTATAATTCGAGGAAACAACATTTACGGACAAGATATCCGCGAGGTTCTTGGCAAAGTAAAAAACAGTCCGGAGAGGATGGCCTATATCCTGATGGATAAGATACAGCCCGTGCCTACACAGAACTACCTGCTGAGAAGAGGCAAGCCCCTCAAACTAAGTCATTGTCTGAGTGAACTGGGCTTCTTTGGAGCCTATGTCAGGTAAGCACATGCAGTCACTCAAAGAATTGCATTTCCATGCTTGTGTCACATTGTTACTATCAAGATGAGGAGTTTAAAGAAAGACAATAAAAAGTTTCTTAGCTCATCCTGACATGCTTTTTTGTGTGCAGGCGAGGTAAAGACATGGTGATGAATGATTGTGTGGGCTATCTTATGAAGACAAAGAGTTCAGAACACTCGGACGGTGGTATAATTGCAGGAGTGGCAGTCTTGGACAACCCGCTCCTCTTCTGAGAAGTGTACCTGGGCTTGACACAATTCAGCGCAATTAGTCAACGGTGCACTCTTGCAGTTTTTCTCCGCCCTGCCAGTCGACCTAATAACGCTCTGCTAATGCTTTGCTCATTGCCAGATTGTTCAGTATGAGCGTTAGAGTTAATAATTAAATTTAATATACTGTAGAAGGTGAATTTTCACCTGATTTTTGGCACCCCCTAGATTCTATGGCACCCTTTTGCACCTTTGCATCTGGCCTATTGGGTGAGCCGGATGTGCCTACCTTGACAACTTGGCTAAACTGCCAAACTGCAAGATGCCAGATTATCAGAAGCTAATACTTGAAGTAGAACACTGTTATCTAATGTTTACATGTGTTATCACTGCAGCTCTGCTTACCCGTTGGTCCAATTTAACAGTCACAGATAGAGAAATTTAGGGTGGGCCAATACTGAAAGATACAAACACATTTGCTAGCTTCAGAGAAACAACCATTTGAATCTAAGCCCCCCATAAAAGATCATGGTGCACATAATTAAAAAGACAAACGGACCACGTAAGAGTCTGCAGTAATGTGCTCATATTCAAAGTAAAATAGCCGATTAGTCAGAGATTACCTTCCCTTTCTTGGATTAGAACATCTTTTTTTCCCCCCAGTGTCGTTTATGGAGTTAGAGCACGTTGCCGGGCAATCCACGGATTAATTACGTGCGTGACATGCTATATAGCTTGCAGCGGAAGATTTGATTCTGTTTAAGTGTACCCTCGGTGCGCATGAGGCGCCTGTACCAGATGTTGGTAACCTCCCTCCCAGACAGTGTTAAAGAAACACGCTGCTGTCATAATGTGGACAATGCACACAGTCCAAGTGCAAGTGTACTACCTCACCGCATGCATTTCTCAATTCACGTTTATTACACTGCATTCAGTGCGGGGAACACCCTTGAATCATAAAGCCGTCACGCGGGGTGATGAATGATTCCATTATGGTGTAAAAGCTGTCAGCCACAATGACCTCTAGTTTTAGCAGCACTAGGAATGTAAATGAAGAATGCATTTGTCTGCAGTACTGTGTTTACAGTCTTGTAATGAGTGTAAGCTGCTTGTGACGCTCTGCACGCGGCAGCAGAGACCGCAAACATGTCTGTCTGTCGGTGTCTGTGTGTGAATGTTGGCGGCTTATCGCATCCATCTCCGTGGGCGTGTGTTTGTGTGTGCATGCAAGTCATGAAGAGGGTGAATAATACAAGGTTATCAGAATAACATTTACAAGCGTGAGAGAGAAATTGACGTGGGGTTGGGTTGGGGTGGGCTTTGGGTGTTTGCCGTGCATGGATGGATGGATGCATGCAGGGGGAAGGAGGTAGAGCAAGAACAAGGGATGCTGAGGGAGAAAGATGGTATATTCATAGCAGCAGTGGTATTTATAGCCGCCTGGAGGAGTGGAGAGTGGGGGCGTGGCTTGGTTGGCTTCACGAGGCAGAGAGGGAGGGAATGGGAGGAGCGAAGCATCTCTGGTGTGAGAGGGAGGCTATTTAGCGTATTTGGCAGGAGAGAGAAAGAAAGGAAGAAAGAGGGGAGGGAGGGCTGTTTTTGAGTCTGAGATGCAGGGGGGGGGGGGGGTGAGAGAGAGAGAGAGAGAGAGAGAGAGAGCGAGAGAGAGATGAGGGAGGGGGAGGGAGGAGAGTACTGAGCTGAGAGGAATCTGTCAGATTCAAACACACACGACTCTCGCTGTCTGTGCGATGAAGAGAACGAGGGATGGGAGGAGAGATCTGAGGAAAAGATAGAAAGAGAGCAGAGGAGCACAAAGTGAGGTATGCAGCGCTGACAGCCTGTGTGTGTGTGTTCGTTTTTGTGTTTACACTCTTCGTGTGTGAGAGTGTGCATGCTTATGTATATGTAAAGTGAATGACTTTGTATTGATGTAGTATTTAGTTTGGTGCTTTAAAAGCATTTGTAGGCGACATGCTGACTGCATTATGTAACGTGTGCATTATGTTCAGTGTGTGTGCTTGTGTAATTACGCTGAGGTGTTTATGTGGTTTATTGTGTGGGGCCCTGACACAGAGTCTCATTGGTCACAGGAAGTGATTTATGGCAATCGTAAATAGAAGTCAACACATCACATCAAGTCATTCTTACATCTGATGCCTCTGTCTAGCATCTATGCTGTTTTCCGTCTATTAGAGCAAACTAAATAAGCACATATCACATAAGAATGGTGTTTATTTTGTCTCTTTGCTTTGCAGAAAAAAGTGTTGGTTTAAAGAAAAATGCATACATTGCTCATGAAATCAGTGAATTTACTGTATGTAGATATTTGAGAAGAAAAAAAAGGCAATAAACTGAATACTAAATAAACAGAGGTGAGCTCATGATTGACCTTTGCAACGATGACTTGGCGCTGGAGGGCCTTGCTCAAGGGGATTTGGACAATGCCCAGGAAATGCATCACCAAACAGTGCCAATTTATTTTTATTTTTTAATTTTTTATTTTTGTTCATTGTGGGTCTGGCACCCATTGGCCTCCAGTCCAACGCCAAGCTCTTTACAAAGTGAAACCCACATTAATGGGGGTGTAGATGTGTCGCACCTGGCAACCTGGCAACTTGATTGCTCAAGGGCACCTTGACTGTGTTTGGTAATTAAACTGGTACCCAGTTGTAGGGCGATTATAGAAAGAAGAAAAAAATCTCAATTTCTCATGAAACCATGAGTGATGAAAACAATTATTCACTGATTTTAAAACTTTGGATTTATTCAACTACCAAAACTCAATAACTCAAAACTACCATCATAGCCTCATGCCCATTCATCTCTGCATGCTGAACACTTTATTCTTGAACACAATTTTTTTTGTCAGGTACAAAATGACCTTGTAGATATGTGAAATTCAAGCTTCTTGTACAGTATTTTTTATTTTGCTACAACCAAACCTTTGCATCTTTGCACACATTCTAACTGTGAATATCAATCTTCTTTATCGTATTTATTTTATCATTCAGTTTTTTCCCCCCTCCACAAGTCTTGTGACTTACTGGGCTAACCTGTGACTTCGGGTATCATATTTTGTGCCATATCATGTGGAAATGTGTGTTGGTCCGGCAATAAAAATTCAATGGATACTTTAAAATTCAACTTTAAATATAACACGGAAGAAGAACAATAAAATAAATGAGTAACAAATTAAAATTAGAATATACTAAAATACAAACCCAATTCCCCAAAAGTTGGGACACTATACAAATTATGAATAAAAACTGAATGCAATTATGTGAAAGTGCCAAATTTCTATATTTTGTTCAGACTAGAACATAGATGACAGGTCAAAAGTTTAAACTGAAAAAAATATATAATTTTAAGGGAAAAATAAGTTGAATGTAAATTTCATGGTGTCAACAAATCTCAAAAAAGTTGGGACAGGTAGCAATAAGAGGCTGGAAAAGTCAATTGCACCAGTTACCACTAATGAGGTCCATTGGCTTGACTTGATTGGAGTACAAAAAGAGCTTCTCGGAGTGGCAGTGTCTCTCAGAAGCGAAGATGGGTAGAGAATCACCAATTCCTCCAATGTTGCACAGAAAGATAGTGGAGAAATATCAGAAGGGTGTTTACCAGCGAAAAATTGTTAAAAGGTTGAAGTAATCATCATCTACAGTGCATGACATCATCCAAAGATTCTGAGAATCTGGAACAATCATCAAGGCTGAAAAATCATACTGGATGCCCATGATCTTTGGGCCCTTAAACGGCACTGCACCGCAAACAGGAATGCTTACTGTGAGGGAAATCACAGAAAGGGCTCAGCAATACTTCCAGAAAACATTGTGGGTGAACACAATCCACCGTGCCAGCCGCCGTTACCAGATGAAATTCTACAGTACAAAGAAGAAGCCATTTCAAAAGCAGACCAAGAAGCGCAGGCGTTTCTCTGGGCCAGGGCTTATTTAAAATGGAGCGTGGCAAAGTGGAAACCTGTTTTGTGGTCAGACGAATCACGATTCAAAGTTCTTTGTGGAAAACTGGGGCGCTATATCACACTGACTAAAGAGGACAAGGACAACCCAAGTTGTTATCAGCACTCAGTTTATAAGCCTGCATCTGTGATGGTATAGGGTTGCATGAGTGCGTGTGGCATGGGCAGCTTTCACATCTGGAAAGGCATCGTCGATGCAGAAAGCTATATTCCGAGAACAACATATGCTCCCATCCAGGCATCATCACTTTCAGAGAAGATCTTGCATTTCTCAACACGATAATGCCAGACCACATGCAGCACCAATTACAACATCATGGCTGCGTCGGAAAAGGATCCGGGTTTTGAAATGGCCAGCCTGCAGTCCACTTCTTTCACTTCTAGAGCACATTTGGCGCATCATAAAGGGGAAGGTGCAACAAAGAAAGTCCAAGACAGTTGAACAGTTAGAGAGACGCGTGTTAGACAAGAACAGCGTTCCTATTTCTAAACTTGAGAAACTTGTCTTCTCGATCCCCAGACGTTTGCAGACTGTTGTAAGAAGAAGAGGGGATGCCTCACAGTGGTGAAAATGGCCCTGTCCCAACTTTTTTTGAGACTTGTTGACACCATGGAATTTAAAATCAACATAATTTCCCCTTAAAATAATACATTTTCTCAGTTTAAACTTTTGACCTGTTCTTTTCTGAATAAAATATTAAAATTTAGCACTTCCACATAATTGCATTCAGTTTTTATTCACAATTTGTATAGTGCCCCAACTTTTTGGGAATTGGGTTTGTAATTGCAATTTAAAAGAAAACAACTAAATGAAAATGAAAACCGACTGTTGCTGCTGTGCGTGCGTTGCATGCAGTACGCAGTCACATAATGAGATAAGAAGAATAGAAGAAAGTTGCACTTGCAAAGATCTATTCATATAACTTGTTTTTCAGATTCTGAAGAATATGTGCCTTTGCCTTATTGTTATATGAGCTGTCTGTATGTATTCCTGCAGCATTTGTAAATATTAATTATTTGAAGAAAAAATCTCGGCAGTCGATGCTAATTTCCTGTTAGCATATCAATGGTCACTTGACTCAAGCATTAGCACTGTTGATGTTGCTAAAACAAAGCATGCCTTATATGAGTATTTTTGTTGTGTGTTTAGTTTTACAGTAAACTCTAACTGGGGTGTGATTCAACAGCTTAATGCACACTCAGGGACAGCAGAATCATCACGTCATACGCTTGCTGAATAAGCAAAATGATGCATTCATGGCACATTAATCCGTTTTTCTTCTATTATAATGTTTTTATGATTGTGAGAAGCCAAAATCGAAAGCAAAATTAAATTTTAACGAGCAGCCAATATCAATGTTTGAAGACATTTAATATTTTCAATTTATGGTTTTACTGTTTTTGAATTTACTTATAGACATATAGATGTGATATAATCATGAGTGTTTAATAGAATACAGTGGAGTAATGATTTTGTGAACTTTATTTTATCCTCTCACCCTCAAAGCTATTGAAGATAGGAATGTGCATGATGTTATTTAGAGCCTTTTGGCATTGGAGTCTAAAAGTCTGGGGTTAGATCCTAATTGCATTTTTCCCCCAGTCAAGAAGGGGAACTGTATGTAAATGTCTGTTTACTAATAAGATTACACCTTTGTTCAACCTGGAATCAACATGTCTGTATGTAAACTTCTGCTTACTAATAACATCACACATTTGGTCACTAGGAGTCGACATGTCTGTCCTTTAATCAACTTAGGAGGGGAAGAGGAACCTTTTATCTTTTGAGTATAAATGAGTCGATGTTCTGTAAATTGTCACACACTTGGGGGGATCCACGTTGCATTCAGATGTGGGTGTCTTGACTGTGTCTTTAGAGGCCTCTAAATAAATTCTTGCAAGAAAACTTCTTCATCAGATCCTGAATACAATTATTTGGACACGCAAAGATTACACTTAATATAGTAATCAAAATATTCCTTCATGTTCTTTCACAAAGGGCCTTCAACCAACAACACTGTTCACACTGAATGAACACAGCAAATTGGGTGAATTATGCAACTGTGTCACTCATCTGAGCATTGGGGTAATTGGGGGTTTGATGCCTTGCTTTAGGGCACTTTGATGGTACAGTATCCAGCAAGTGAACTGCCTACTCTGCAGCAACCTGTCCCATCTTTTGTATTTTCACTTATGGTGGGTCTTGATAGCCTTTAGTCCAAAACCAAGTCATGAGCTAAGGGAAACAAACACAATTAAATGATTATCTAATATCCATCAAGCCATATAGTATAGTGTAGTTTGGTCATTTGTGAAGAATACCACACTAACGGATCTGTAAACCATTTCACTTTTTGGGACCCTTCTTTTGGGCCATCAACCACGGTTATATGTAGGGTACCAAAATTGTGGAGATGCCTTTGTGACAACAGGAAAGACATACAAAGTAAAAGGCTACATTTTTACTGCCTTACCAAGAAAAATCTCATGGCACACCAAATGGAAATGTCCCAAATGAATACTAAACTAAATGAATGATAATCTTGTCTCAAATTACTACAACTGTTTAGTTGAACACAAAGCTGATATACTCGCAAGGAACCATGACTGACTGTTGTAAGAATGGTAGCAGGCGGTTGCACATTTATATTGTAACTTCTGTCATCTAATGGAAGAGGATTCAGTTGTTCCACCTGTCACTGTACGTGACAGATTGATGAGCAAAAAAAAAAATACATTTTTAATGACTAAATTTGGGGGAAATTAAGTAAAATTGCATCATTTCCCACGGCACCCATTTTGCCCTCTCACGGCACACTGGGTTGCCAGGGCACCCTGATTGTGATTCACTGACCCTGATAATGCAGCTTTCACGATTCTATTCAAAACATGCTGAGATGAGCTGATCTGGACCCTACTATTTGGTGGAAAACATGTGAGTTCTGCTTTGATAATGATTAGACATACACATTATTCTAAAACTGTAAAAGTCCTTAAGTGTCTGTCTCCACCATCAGGAAAAAAATAACTTAGCACCTGCAAGAGAATTAGCAATTTGAGCCATAAATTATAACATGCTCGCTGTCTAAATTATCTTTAAGAAATGGACCTCTAATTACGTATGTCACAGTGAAGTTGATTGGACAGTAACAGTCCTTTCAGCGGGGACATAAGCCTCTCTCTCACCCTGCACAGTGCCAAACTGATGTTTTTTTATTATACCTTCTAGCAGAGCCTTCAGCTATGCCCTCCACAAACAAACCCTGTAAATTATCCTCCACATAAACCACAGCAGGAAGCAGAGAAATGTTGATTGCTGTGTGTCGGATTTTGTTGCCTTCAGTTGCATTTAGTTGCTTTGCCAAAGGCTCAAAGGCTAGGTACATGTCCAGTGCTGTGGATTTTTACCATTTGATTAAAAATGGTCAGCCTGCTGCTTTCTACAAGAGGTCCTTTGGCTACTGCTGGATGTTTACTTCTGCACTGCAACCCTAAAAGAGTCGTCCCAGCGGTGTGTTTTTATGTATCTGATAAGAATGAATGTGGCTGGAAACCTTCTGAAGGAACAGACTGTGAATAAATAACATTTGAGTGTGCAGGCTCAGTCTGACCAGAACTCATTATGTCAGTGATATATTGAATTTGGGTTAAGCTTCTGTGCATAACAAATTTTGCCAAGGCCCAATTTGTTTGACTCGTGCTGAAGGCCAGTATGAGGCTTCTCTACCTACTTGTTAGAGAGAGCCCTTTTTGGACTTTCTGTGATACACAGTAAATCGACTGAATGAGTTAGAAAAGTCAGGTTGAACGTCATTACTTTTTCACATGGGTAGTAATGGAGATAATCCAGGGCCGAGATCGTCACAAAATGATTATTAAAACAATTAAATAGTCAATTCAATAGGGGGTGGGAATTCTTGTAAGGTACACTGCGGTCTGAGGTGTGATCTGCAAATCTCTGATGCTGGTCTGACTGAAGTTTTGAATGAGCTGAGATTTAAACTTTTAAAGCACAATGTCTGATAAGCACAAAAAGTAGTAAAACGTGTGAGTGATATTTTGATTGACTAGCCTTCTTTTCTTCTATTGTTTTAATTTTCATGAAAGATAGCCAATACAAGCAGCAATTAAATTGCCCATTTAGGTAAATTCCCCTATGTAGGCTACAAGCCCTGGAATTTTCCCAAAATGGCCGCTTCCAACCAATATGGCCGACTTCCTGTTCAGTTTTGGACATAGGTCCTTCAGACTGGTGTCAGGAGCTAATTCTTTCCCCAACTTTCCCACAGGCCTTACTGAGTGAGTTTTGGGGCATCGTGTTAGGGACCACAAAAATGCATATCGGTACATTTGGACACAATAATTGGTGAGTTTCCGGGCATGTTGAAGTCCCCGAAAAGTAGGACGAATTTGTCAAAAGAAGATTCAAAAACACGATTCCATGAGGTTATAATTTATCAATAATAATAATAATAATAATAATAATAATAATAATAATAATAATAAGGTTAAAAAATAACAAAAACTGCCTGATTATATCGTTAACAGCCTGCTGAGATACTCAATGAGATGTTGCTGTCACGGATGCGTGGAGGAGCCAAAGGCAAATGAGGCAGGAGAACCATGGCAGGGATGCATGTAATGCTGAAAACAATTTATTTAACAAAAACACTAACAGGGATACTGGGTAACTCTAAATAAACAAAACCAACAAAGTTGTGAAAAGACCAAAAATCAAAGTAACAACAAAACACCAGAGTGGTGACAGCAACAATGAGCCAACCCAGACAGAGGGGGAGACAGGAGACTATATACACACACACTAACGACATAACAAGACACACCTGGAGCAAGACACAAGTGGCTGAGGGCACGGATTGGTTGACACGAGGAAGGGCAGGATTACACTCAACAAGACCAAGGGAGACACACAACCAAAAACAGAAACCAAACATGACAGTTGCAGAGATTTATGGCTAAAAGGAATGCATACTACTGTAGTCTTTAGAAGAGACTCCCACAGGCGCTTTAAAGACTGCCTAGCAGGCAGGAGACAGAAGTTTATTACTATGAAGCATTTCCCCTTGAGAATCTCTCATCAGTGAGCCAAACACATTGAGGGTTACACCTCAGTGAATGTACAACAGCATGCATCTTTCGAACATTTCAGTGCTTGCCTAAAAAAATTCAATTAAATGAAATAATGAAACGACTCACTGATGACAAAGTCATAAACTCGCCTGACTCTGGTGCAGGGAGTGTGAGTTTAGTTTCCACTCAATGACGGTTTAACGATCGACTGGTCCAGGTCCAGGATGCAGTCCAGCTTTTTCCTCAGATGAGATACGCTCCTGTTCCCCACGAGCCTGAAACAGAACAGCGTTATAGAAAATGGATGAATGGATGGATAATTTATTTATGACATATTTTCTACTTGTGGGAGTTTGCAGCTGTTAGAGAATGTGCAGCTGTAGCAAAGATTCAAAATCAAATGACATTTTACCTTCCCATTAGAATTTAGTATTCAACCTGGACATGCAAACATCTGCAGTGACACTTTACTAAACATAAAATGGGGGGAAATAAATCACAGGGTTATTTTCCTATACTTTCAAAGAAATTGGGTCTTAAGCATTTTATTACCATTGAATCTAGGTGATGTAAAAATGTTGGCAGTGTTTGCCAAGTTCAAGTTTGTACAGCACACTAATTTTGACAATAAAAACGACAAAAGAACATAATACAATGTTGATTCATTTCCCGACTTGCATGACCCAAGTTTAGTATAGCACATGATAGTGTATGTCTGTCAGGAAATGCTCACTCACAATCTGCCACACTATCAAACAAAATATCCCCCTTGCTCTTTCAATTTTACAACATATCCTGTCTTATACTGACGAGGCGTCACTTTTTTTTTTCTTTTACAGTAATAGCTGAAAATCCCTTATGTATCATTGTCCAAGGTCTCGGTGTCCTCACAATTCTCAGCTGTGGGAAATCACTTCATTTGTGCACTGTAATTCTCCATTAACTTTCAATTTCTGTAGCTGAGCTTTGGCTGGGAGCTGGAAATGGAGCTTTTTAATCATAATACTAATGCTGCTGCTCTGCAAGGCGTCAACGTTTTGCTCAAGACAATCAAACTTGCTGTCAAACTGGTAGACTTTGCCACACTGTGCAGAAAGGAAACCTGTTGAGACAGGATGTGGTGAGTTGATGCTTTTTTTTTTTTTGCATGGTGTGTCGTTATCTGTGCTTGCCTCGTGTGCAAAATCTTGCGAGCCAAAACAGTCAAACAAGCCCAGTCCAGTGCAATGTGCGACTACTGTACTTTGCAATGAAATTGCAATTTTGGAGCCTTTTGTTTTGTTTTCACACCTCATTGACTGGATTTCAGACGATGTATGCTTTAACTGCGCATGGTACGAGCCACTTCACGTAAATTTCAACAAGAATGGCAAAAACTTCCTCAATACATGAAAGAAAAAAACAGAAAGAAAATTGTTAAACGCGACTTGCTCTATCACGAAAGATGAATTATGATTGGGCATGAGTGCTAAAAGATGGGCAGACTGATGATTATTCTTTGACATATTATATTATTTTCAATATGTGGCACTGACATGGAATTCCATAAAGTTACTTTTTTTTATGGGGAGCACCTGTGACATTACCATTTTTGATTCAGGTGCCAGGGTAACTGTTCCAACATTCCTTAACCCTTCCAGTACATATGACTATTTTTTTCATGTTTTTTTCCGGGTCAGGTTTGAACCAGGCCAACAATATCCTCTTAAAAATTGTTTATCTCAAATTATGAACATCAGCACTTTGCACTTCATAACCTGTCTGACAATAGCATATGGATGATTAATCCTTCATCAATGCTTTAGATGACAGAACAGGCAAATTGTATTCTGTGTTTTACACCTGTTGTTTTTGGGCAAAACTTCTACCAATAGATGATGTTTTATTTTACATAAGACATGTAAAGATAACAGCCATGGTGATTTTGCTACATTATTACAAGAAAAATGGGTAAAACTAGGAATCTCCCTATCCGATCACGTGATCCGAAATCGGGCCCAATCGCACGTATATATTATATTTTTTTCTTCCTTAAGTGAAACAACATTAGGTTATCCCATCAATTTGTGTTAAGTAGCATGCTTTAAAACGGCTACAGTAGGTTCTCAAAAATAAAGCTTTTGTGAAAAATGTATATACTGGTTAATAATAGCCCTTTGAGTAACTCATAGATGTGCCAAAAAAAGGGGGTCTAAATGTTTTACTTAGTTTAACCACTGTCCACTCACCATATAAAAGGTGCTGGGGGAGTTAAAAATAATAATAACTAAAAATATTTTTTCCCCCTCCTTAATAAAATGTCGAGGTATCAGATCGGACTCGGAATCGGCCGATTTCAAAATCAGATGACTTACACTCGGACTCGGATCCCAAAAAGTGTGATCGGGGCATTCCTAGGTAAAACGTTTGACAACATATAACCAACCATTATCACATGATATTTCTTTTTCTGAGAGATCTTCCGCTAAAAAAATATAATAATAATAAAAAATACTTCAATGAAAAAAATGTGGTGCCATGTATTTCTATTATGCTCATATCAACACCTTCCTAAAGTAATGGGCTAAGTTAGTTTTTTCAGCAGCATGATAAGCAGAGTATGTTGTATTTATTAATAATTTTATTTCAAGGGTAGAATGAATTATCTGTTTATCGAAGGATGCAGCCGATTTTAGCAGAGGTGGCGAGCAACATGACGAGATGTTTGAGGCAAAAAAAAGGAACATTGTTTTCAAAATATGACTTAGGCCATCCGTTTAATACGGTCACAATAAAGTAGTTTGTTAATACCAAGCTATTTCCTGGTTTGTGGAGGAGTATCTACAAGAATTGTTCAAAACCAATTTTGAATCTGGGATAGATTGAATTTTTACATACAGAAAATTTACAGAAAATGTATCTATGTATTTTATCTGTAATTGTACAAAAATGTAAAAAAAAAAAAATACAGTATACAAATTTAAAAAAAAATGCTGTATTATCATTTTTTTCCTCAGTTTTGGTGAAATTTCAGTATAACTTGGTTTATACCTGCTGAATGTCAAGAAAAAAACAAATCAAAGCAAATAACTTTCACCTTCACTTTGATTAGAGGTAGTAAACATTAACAGCGTTGAAACGCTATTGTATGTTGCTGGATATTTTATAGTTACAACCACAATATCAGTGAGGCCTTCTCTTTGCTGGCCTTCACCTTATGAGAAGCATTGACATGAAATTTTGTTTCATTGTTCCATGAAATTGTATTATTCTATTCCCAACAATATTGTCTTCATTTTGTAATGTTTATCTTGGCTGCAGGTTCCAGTACGCTTATATGCATGCATGCATTTAAGAAAAATCCAAGTCAATCTAATCTAATCAGTATCAATAGCGATGTATGACTTAATTTAACACTATATTTGTAATGGGAATGTCTCTTGAGCCAATCACTTTTCAAATTCGCATCACATGGGCCAGCTATCTGGCCCACAATAACGTCAGCATTTTTCTGTCCTCTGATTGGTTGGTCAGAGTAAGCCAACTTCGACCAGCATGCACATCAATAACGATCTGCACACAGTAATACATTTGATAATCAGCATCTGTGATGAAGATGTCTTCTATTTTCTATTGTTTAGATCATGCTATTTAGTAAATATTGATTATATTACAATTACTAATATTGTATGTGGCACAGTTGTAGTTTATTATAATGTGTTTTTGTACAGTATGGATAGTTTCTATAATTGCAATGTGGTGTTGGTGGTATTGAGTGGTCGATCAAGAAATGCTATTCATTTCAACCATGAAAGACTACAGAACAACAACAATCAGGCCATGTGTTAATTTGCCCCCTAACCACACAACTAAGCGAGGGACTGCTAACCACTCGATAATTAGTTAGTTTACAAAGTATCACATGACATCATACCACATTAAGTTTAACGTATAAAAATGGGTCAGTATCCAAAACTCGTCTTGTTCTTGTTTTTATTTTCTATGACTTTTACCTTTATGGACATCCCCGACCTTGGGGCACTGAATGTCCTTCGTTACTGCTGTTACTCATCACCTCTCATCCTTCTATTCCCCTCCCCTTTTCCATTCTTCCTTTGTCATCACCCTCCTCATCACACTGTCCTGCCACTGTCCATTCTTTGACGTGACCCCCATCACACTGTCCCTCCTACTAAATCTCCCTTCTCCAGTGTCACTATCCCTTTTGCTCCCACCCGGGCCTCATTTGTCCGCTCTCTCATTTTCCCATTGCACACATTATAAATCCCCCTCTCTTTCTCCCAGCTGTCCTCTTCCATCCATCCATACAAGTAGCCTCTAAACATGATACTCTCCTCTCGCTATCCCACGTCCAGAACTATCCGCAAATGGATCGGCATTCCACGGACACAACGAAGCGGCCTGACGTCCCTGGCGAGTGCGGCCAATCGACGCTGATGCCGCCGTGCTGCATGAGGCACTAGGTCAGTCGAGGGGTGAGGAGTGGAAGGTCACGAACTACAGGCGCTGAGGCGGGAACGATAAAGGAGAGGCAACTGGGACGTTAGAAGAACACGTCAGGCTCAGCAGGCAGAGGAGAGAGCAGACGAGCATAAGGGAGGTGGCAAAGATGATGACATCACACGGAAAACTGAGGAGGGAGAAAGGGAGTCTGGCCGAGTATGAATCTCAGATGAAAGGTGAGTCGCCGGGCATGTGTACAGTACACGCGTGCGTTATGTCACATACATACAACAGACACTTTTACTATCACAATCAAAAATTCTGCTTTTATGAAAACAATGATACTCATAATTGAACTGTCACGTCCTGTGAGGCACCGTTAAAAGAAAAAGTGTTTTTTGTTTAGTTTTAGCTTTCATTGTCAGTTATCCACAGTGTCCATTTTGATGCATTCATTAAAATAAGTTTGTTCATTTGACTGGAAGTTTCTTAAGTAGAAAACTACTTTCAGATTCATAAAGAACGACATAAGATGTTAGGAATAGCTAGTCTGTACACAACCATTTGCATTATTGAGCTTGGTGAACGGTTTTTATATGGCTGTCTCGTGATTAAAGTGTAGTTGCTCTACCTGCAGCAGTGAATTACAAGCCGCTCTAGACAGCCGGTTCAAGCCAGGATTTAGTTGCCTTTTTCCAGGTTTATAGCAACACTGACACATTTGAAGGACATCCCATCTATTTTTTTATACGACTTTTCTTATTAAGGTCGCCGGTGAGCTTTTGGGCTTTTCAGTTGCCAGTCAATCACAGGGCACATAGGCTATAGGCAAACAAGCAGTCACACTCACATTTACATCACGCCTACAAGCAATTTAGTGTCTTTATTTATCATGCAAATATATCACTCAGATTTTCCGATTTGTTGAGGCAGTCAGCCAATACACGTATATCAATATATGATTTCATCTTTGTAGCTAACCAAGCTGGGAAGAATTAAATGGCAAAAGCCTGAGACACAGGATAATAAACATGTGAAGTTTCTCCCACCCACTTAAAAGAAAAAGTCGCAAAGTGACAAGTTTTATATGTCATTCCAAAAACAGCAAAGCCATAAAAATCAAAGATTCAAGGACTTTTTTATTTTACTTATTTATGTAGCCAGCAATAACACATAATGAGGTGGAGTAGAATCACGTTTGCATATTCAGACTCAAATCAATCTGTATTAAACTGACCTAAATTAATATCATCGGTTATACTTATTACCACAATTGTTCTTACTGTACATAGTTTTTAATTTGCCACTTTTCTAACATCTGTACTGTAAAACTTGAACATAGGTTAACAATTTATCAACATATGAAGTGATATATGATACATATCAACAAACATAAAATAAAATCCAATAATAATAAAAAACCTCAACATTGCAAAAAATGTAAAACAATGTAAAATAACACAGTGAAATACTTTCCAGTCTTGAGGGTTTTAGCCGGGATGAAAGACCCAAAATAAACACGTTCCTTCTCGGGCAAAATGAAGACACCTTAGAATGTGAACGTTTTTATTGATGCTATATACGGTGTCAAATATAGGCCTAATTTCTACTTACAAATGTTTGGTCTGCTCGTTCATTGGTAGCTTGTAGCAGCTAAACTGCTAATGCTAATGCAGCAGTGCCAGTGACAATGCGGACTCCGCGAGCATTTCCATGCTTTCCACATAATCAATTTTATGGTAGTACTAAGTCTAATGATAAAACAGGTTTGATGTGTTGCTATTTTTGAGGGTAGACATACATCACCTTGTATGTTGGCTTCATTCACTCCTTGTCGCTTTCGTCAGCACCACACAACCTACGGTGAGGAACCTTGCTTGTCAAAATAGCTTCATCTCAAGAACGCCTAATCATGGCTTCTCTCAGATGTGTGTTCGGTCATTGTTTACTTCTTATTGGATATTAGGTACCACTGGTTTAGAGCTCCCTGATGGGCCGTGTGAAAGGTTCCATCAAATAACCTCTCAGACTTGTAAAGAATCCCTTTATGGGAGACAAAATGAATTAATGTTGACAGCACTCACATGGCAGAAAATGGCATACTGTGTGTGCGTGTATACGGTTTTGGAAGAGTCCATACCGTGGTTCAGTGGCTCTATACTGTACTACAAGGATGTATTTATAGTTGGTAGTAGCGACGCTGTCTCCTCAGATCCAGTCAGCCCTGGGCTATGTGTGCCCAAAATGAAGGGAATAAGGGAAAAGAGGAGTGGGGGATAAGAAAGCTGAGAAAGGATATATGAGCAAGAGATGAAGAGTGATGCACGGACACTTTTGAAATGAGACAATGATGACTTTATTGGCCTTTCAAAGCTCATGTGCAGCGCTGGGCCATGTTGAGTTCACATCCCCAGTGTGGATGTATTAGAATTTAATTTGGGGTTATAATGAGTAACCTGAGTGGAAGTAATTGCTTCATGAAATAGAGTCAGACACAAATTGTAACCATGTATTCCCTCAAGAAAAGCCTGTGGATTCTTCTCTTTCTCTTTCGGGAATGACAAAAATACCAGAGTTGATGATTTCTTTTTCAGGTAGGCCTAAAATGTTTTTTTATATTAAGTAATGAAAGGGATGAATTAGTAAGTGTTAGCATCAGTGCAAATGATTTGTGATAAAAAAAAATTTGAATGATAAATTTCATAACATGGTGGATTTGTTATCCAATGTCATTTAGTCTTATTTTATTTTATCTTTTAAAAGCAGGCTTGTGAGTAATAGAAGACATGTACCGGTGTTATGTATTCAGGACACTAAAAAATTTAACTGCATCCTATTACAATTACAAAAAAACACATAATGACATTAAAAGTACATTTCTAAAAAAAAAAGTTAAATTTTTATTTTTTTTGCAGGATTACAAATTTAAACTCAGAGAGAGAGAGAGATGTTCCGGTTGAGTTCTCGCTTGCTCACAAACTCGTTGGCAAAACAAGTGGCGCGTTCTAAAATAATCTCTGAAGTCCATGCACTACACACTATAGGCTTCAAACTCCGGTTCTCCAGAGCCATAGTCCTGCATGTTTTAGACTTTTCCCTCCTCCAACACAGCTGACTAAAATGATCAGCAAGCTCTGCAGAAGCCTGATAATTATTCTGATCATTTGATTCAGGTGTGTTGAAGGGGGGAAATCTATAAAATAGGACTTGAGTTTGAGACCTATGCAGTTGTAACACAACATGGAATTCCTAAGCGGACCGTTTTTGGCAGTACAATGCCGTAGCTATTCATGTAAGAACTTGTAAAGTGATTTTGGTTATTATCAAGAAAACCTTTGGAAAATGTCTTGAACAGTTTTTGTTCAATTCCAAACAATTGTACTTTTTGCTACAGGAAACTGAAGAAACAAGGGTGGTCTCTTAATTTTTTTCATGGCTATATAAAGTTTTAGAATGCAACACATGGGAGAGAATGCAGTCAATTTTTTTTAAATTATTATTATATTTCTTGTGATCACCAACCTGGATGACCAGCATTTTTAAATTCCAGTCCGACATATGCCAATTAAAAATTGAACAGTAGTGTCTGTTCTCCCTTTGTGTTTCAGACTTGCGGGCACAATTAACTGACCAGATTAAGATTTTGGACTCCCAGGTAGAGGTGAAACAGCAGCAGCTCTCAGATCTTTCAGAATTTCTCCGCCGACGTGGCGATATTGAGGCCGAATACGCACGAGCCCTTGATAAACTCACAGAGAGGTTCACACACAAGACCAAGAAGTGAGGAACCGACATCTCATTTCACATTAATGCATTATTAGTAATGAGCTGTTCGGTGTGAGTGACGATGCCTTCTCCTCTGTAGGAAGGAGCAATGGGGCCAATCGGTGTGTCAAGTCTGGTCTGTTTTGCTGACTCAGACCCGTTTGGAAAGTCGTGAGCACTCAACGCTGGGTGACACCTGCTGCAATGCACTTACACAGCGGTTAGCGCACAGTACAGAGGACACACACCGGCTACATAAACGGGTGGGTGTGACACATTAGCTATGGCTACATTTTTTCTTCTTAGATTAAGGGTTAACATACACTGCTCAAAACAATTAAGGGAACACTTTGTTCCTCTAATTTTTTTTTAGCAGTAGGCAATATTCAAAATTGGGGTGAAATGGTTTACGGCTTACCCGTAAATCATAACTTTTGAAATGTTTATTGTTGCCCCTTTAATTTTCAATTATCTTTAATACAATATTTACTACTGTAATGTTCTGTTGTTTCCAATTCAAGCGGCTGTTTTTTCAATAAAGCTAATCTTGTAAAAAAAATAATAAGAATAAAAATAAAAATTCTGGTGTTATGGGAGAGTTTAGAAGATTCAAACTACTTCCTAAATGCAGTCAGAGTAGGAAATTTTAACCCCTACATGTCCACAATGTAAGGCCAGTGTGCGCATGCTTCATGTTATTAATATATATATACACTGTGTATTTTTATTTATTTTTATTTTTTTGTTTAAGTGGCTCTACAGAGAAAGTTTATGTTGACCCATGTCTGCAGGGAAGGGAAAATGGGGAATTAGCCTTGAAGTGCAGGTCCTTGACTTTAGCCCTTTAGAGTTGACAATATTCCTAAAATCTTAAATATACCCAACCAGAATTTTGAAGTTAAAGCCTTGTAAATATTTTCAGATTAAAATTGAACTTGAAATCTTATTCCTATACTGATTTACACTTTATTAAAGAGTTGTGTATTTGTAGTGGCATGATGGAATGGATTTGAATGAATACATGTTTATTCACTGACTGAAATCTGTTTGAATTGAAAAATGTTTATTCTGTCAAAAGTTTATATTTGTTTAATAATGAATGGAATCACAACACTATACAATATTGCTTAGTAATTGGTAAAGCTGGAATAGACTCCAGCTCACAGGATAAGCTAAAATAGGAATAGGGATGGATGAACTTTTCTATTTCTGACATGATCAGGCCAGTTCAAATATGTTTACGATAAAATTAACAATATAATTCTTTATCCAATTGCATGTCTGTACAAAGACCAGTGATGCCACGTCAAAAATGAACAATAACCTTCTAGATATTGAAAGTCATCACTTCACTTTGTCGTATATTTGTGTGACATTTTACGAGCATGTTGGTTCTTGACTTAGGGCTAAACAGGTTTATTCCTTTCCTACTTGTGTCCACAAGCCAAAAGCCCCTCAATAAGTAAATAAACGTAGTTATTCTGTCCATACATACTGCAATAGAATAGATGTTCTTTCTTCCGACAGAGCAAAGAGGTTGGAATCCAGATGCAGGATGAGTTGCTTAAAGTCACCACTGAGCTGCAGACGGTGAGCATTTGATATTGTTGTTCTGCATATTAGTAATGCAAAATACACAGGAAAGTGATAATAATTATGTGCACTGTGTGTTACACAAGGCCTTGAAGACATACAACCAATACCACACTGACTGCCTGATAGCTGAGGGGAAACTGAAGGAGGCCGAGCGGTTGGAAGAGAGACACACTGGCAAGTCTGCTGAGCTCGGCCTCGGCCAATCAGGAGGACAGAGGCGGAGCTCTGTCAAGAAAATGGAGAGATTAATGGAGAAGGTACAGTAAATCGTATATGTTGCCCTCAGAATGAAATAAAAACATTTACATTATGGATGAAGGTGAAGGGAAAGACATGCTTATATTGTGTGTTTATGTGAATGAACGGGCAGATGTTGACATTATGGGCTCTATTTTCGTGTCCAGTGCAAGTCTAAATATGTGCAGGAGCAGGCTAGATTGGGATTTGGTATTTTTGCAGACAAACGCATCTTGATGCAGTTTAAAGCGTTTTGGTCAAGCACACAGCAAAATTGATTGCCGATCTTCTCCCTCCCTTTAAAATCGGGGCCCGAGAGGCGCAGTCTTTGACCTGGTGGAAGAAGGAGCTGCGAGCAGACTTCCACAGGCGGATGGTATAAAGTTGGCCTGGGAGTTTACAGATCTGTGAGGTGGGCACTTTGAGACCGCCTTCCACACGCATCATTTGTGCCAGTGTGTGATCCCTTCCTCAAAGCCCCCCATAGATGAGTCTCTGCCAGGGGGTGTTATTTAAAAAAAAAAAAAAAAAAAGTAAAAATACACTGCCTGTTTTCCCTGGACAGTGTTGTATGAATTTATTTTTACAATGATTTAAAGGGTTCGATGCACGCTGTTGTCATATTTATGAACGGTTCCAGTTGGAAATTATCAGGTGCGCCGGCGCATGTTAAAGGAAACACGCTCGGTATGCAAGAATGCCCTCCATGGCGTAGAGCAGTCTGCCAAATTTTGGCTTGCAATGGTACGAAAGTCAAGATATGTCCGTTTTTATGCTCATGTGCAGGTGTGCTATCAATGAATATAGAGTCGTGTGTGTGTGTTTGAGAATGGACTTACTTCTTTACTGTATGTTATGTTAAGTGAATGGACAGTCATCTTTAAAGTACATGTTCACATAAAAGGAAAGTGAATGGACACACACATTATTGTGTATGTATGCAGAGGCATGGTCGAGTGCAGGAGACCCAGCTCAAGTGTACTAAGGCTCGAAATGACTACTTGCTCAATCTTGCTGCAGCAAATGCAGCCATGAGCAAGTACTATCTGCAGGACGTCAGCACCCTCATTGATGTAAGAAACAAGAAACATTTCAGCTCTCATCCCCTTATTTCCAGAATCCATACATAATTTGTTCTTTGCATTTCCAATCAGGACAACAAAATGCAACACCATCAGTCCAAAGACCCATTTTTCAATTTCATATTTTTGATCTGACCTTAAAATATAATTATGAAAAATCTGTACTTTTTTTCCACTTAAAAGAAAAGAGTTACACTTTTGATTGCCAATTGAAAATGGAAAGAAGAAATGATAGAGAATTCCCACTCACAGAACATCAACATTATTCATGCATTCATTTTTATTTCTTTTTTTGCCCCTGCTTATTCCCTCATTCCCCTTTCAATGCTTTATTGCTGCCTGTCTCCTCCGGGCAGTGTTGCGACCTGGGTTTCCATCCGTCTGTGGAGAGGGTAATGAAGTGCTACCTGGCTAGTAGGTGGCGCATCCAAAAGACGGAGGAGGCAGGGCTTAAGCAGCTGGAGGCCGCAGTAACGTCGCTGGACCAAGGCGGGGACAGAGATGCACTGCTGCAGCAGCATGACTCCGCCTTCTGCCTTCCGTTTAGGTTTAATTACCACCCGCACGAGGGAGACCAGGTATAGTTGGGTTTCTGTGGAAACAAGATGAAACCTGAGTGTTGCTCAATTTTGTTGGTTATTTGTAATTCCAGGTGTGTGAGGTGAGTGCGGAGAGTCAGGTTAGGTACGAGATGGAGACACGATTTCAACAGCTTCAGTCTCGACTAGCTGCTGTCACTCTGGAAACAGAGGAGGTAAGATGAACTTCAATATACCTACAGGCATCAGGGACCAAACAATAATGTGAATATCAAAAATTAAAGGGCACACCTGCAAAAATGTATATATTTGCCTTTGATATTAATTTAAACATCAAAGATACCCCCAAACGATGGGGCGGCGTGGCTCAGTAGTATGGTGGTCATCTCCCAAGACAGAGGTTGTGGGTTCGATCCCATGCCATTGTGACAAGGTCGAAGTATCCTTGAGCAACTTCAGTTGTTCCTGATGCTGCGTCATGCGTAGTCGAACGTAAAGTGCTTTGAGGGCCTTGTAAGGTGGAAAGGTGCTATATAAATGAAGTGCCATTTACTATATGATCCCCAAACAATAATTTTTAAACGTCACTGCCAGCCATTTTAGAGTATTCTGACTTTTAGACCTAGAAGATATTGTGTTCAATGTGTTCATAGGCCAGTTGAAAATAGCGTAACGTTAGCTAACAGTCATCAGGCTACATATAGTTCAAGTTAGTTGACATTAGCTAAAGAATTGGCAATACCAAAAGTTAGTAGAATATACTGTATATGGAGTTAGTTAAGGAGAGCTAACGTTAGTTTGCTAAAGTTTAGATCAACTGATTACAGCTTATGTAATTAGTTTTCTCCACTGTATGTAGGAAAGTGATCCTCATAATCTGTATCTCGCCCTATCCCAGGTCAGTAAAACCATCAAAGCGACACTCACAGCTCTGCTGGACTCTATGTGTGACAGCGACTGCAACACCACCCCGGATGTGCCCAGCAGCCTATTACATGAGCCCCCCGGAGCAGGCTCTGCCCCAAAACTTACCCTCGCCAAACGTCGAGCCAATCAGCAGGAGACAGAGACCTACTATTTTACAGTGAGTTATACGTATCATGCAGTATGTACTACTTTGTGCAATCTCAGAATCGATTTCAGTGCTAACAATTTACTGACCAAAATTTTTACCGAGCAACGTTTTTTGTATGTATTGTATTTTGTATTGTTTTGTATATCAATTTTGTATCATCAACCTGCATAATTTGTTAAAAAGAAAAAGAAAAGTAAAAAGAATGCTAATGTCTTGTCTTTTTCATTTCCGTAGAAAGTGAAGGAGTTTCTCATCAATAGTTCTCTGACATTCAAACTTCAAGCCAAACATGATCTACTACAAGATGCTATACAGAAAGGTACACTCTTATTCAGTGGAGCCGCCAATTTTGGGCACGAAGAGGTATTTGCAGAACGATCCTGTCACCTAATAAACTTGTAAACTTGTGTATAGATGACTTTTACATTTGCGTCGATCGAGCCATTTTCAATGGTGCTCGTCCTCATTACAGTCACAGTTGCATTAGTGTATGCTTAGTCAAATTTGGTGTATGTAATGTTTATTTCAATAATTGTGTCGTTCATATTGAACCAAACAGCCAAACACTTTCCTCTGTCCTACTGAGTTGCCGTTATGATTACAATTTTCTTGTTAGTCGTTACTGGTAACCTTCAGTGACGGCATCACAAAAAAAGGCAAAACACATTTCAAAAAGCCAAAGAAAAAGCAAAGCACATCAACTACGTAACTAAAGAAAACCTTTTCATAAACTTGACCATTGTCGACCTTCTGGGGTCGAGTAACTTTGGTGGTTCCACTGTACAATAAATAGTAGCTTCTCAATGGCTGGTCATGCTTTAAATATGTAAAAGATCAATAAAAAAATAAAAAAATGTTTTTCCCCCTCTTTTTTTCAGCTGAGGCCGTCAACACAGATCCCTCCAGGTACCTATGAAATGTAAACGTATAGTGTGACTGAGTGAGGTATGAAGAAATCGAGAGAGGAGAGCAGAGAGGACAGAGAGTTTGTTTCAACATCGCCATTTTGAACCATTCTCGATTACATAACAGGTCAATGTTTTTTGGAAGGGGGACTGCTGAACTTGAGTGTGACTAATAACAGCATTTCACAAGCATCATTCATTATGGACTGTTTTAATATCAAAAACCAAACCGCTGTAATGCATTTTATGTACTGTACTTCCCAGAGCTCAATGTGCTTACTCGTTGCTAGTTCGGAAGTCCAGACCCATTTCCCAATTTTGCCACACACTCTTCAGCACAGATATACTCTCCTATATACAGGTAATGATCACGCAATCTCCAAATCCAAAAATGCATTTTCAGCTTTTGATTTGCTTTTGTGCCATTCGGCCTTGCTTTTATGAGGAACTGATGCAGAATATTCTGGGCCCACCTCTGTCTGTACTTCGTGGTCATGCTTATGGCTTATTTATGGTACTCTGTGCTTCCAATCCATTTCCCACTTCTATCCGTTTCCCTTTTAAAAAAGGATTAAAATACCCTTGAGTCTCCATTGCCTCCTCTCTCGACTCCTCAACTTAACGTGTGTGCTTATGTGCACTTTGCACCACTGCTTCTAAATCTTTCTTACTCTTATTTTTATGCACATCTTTTTCTTACTTGCTGTTTCTCTTTCTGTTCTTTGCTCTGCTTTGCCTGGTGTAGAAGAAGAAGACGAATGTCTCGTACACAGGTACCAAACTCTGTTGTTGCTCTTAAGAAGTATAAACAGTCATTCTGTCAACCTTAAAATACACTTCTAGGAAGGAGGGTTAAGGTAAAATGCTACAATGAAAATGATTCATTTGTTGTAATATTGAGGAATATACAAGTAGTAGATTGGGTGTCTTTTTTTAGGTCAGCTTTGCTTATCTTAGCATAAAGACCTCTAAGATATTTCTCAACAGAGCCACTATTCGACATGACACTTGTTCTTTATCCTTGAGTAAATGATGGATCATGGTTAAAAAAAAGAATGACAGCAAAAATAATTATTTCTTATCTCCCAATGTCTTTTGAAGCTTCAAAGAAAGAAAAGATTAATAGTGATATCTATAAGAAGTCTTGTCAGTTAGACTCAATAATCTTATTTGTCACATTCACGAGGGTTGTCGGCATGCTGGAGCCTATCCCATCTGTCAATGGGTAGAAGGCGGGGTACACCCTGAACTGGTCACCAACCAATCGCAGGGCACATTTATAATCATTCATTTATATTTTTGGGGTGTGGAAAATGTTTACATTATTATTACAAAATGAATAATCCCCAACCTCTTTGTGAGAAAATACATAAAACAGCAATACAATATGTATATATTTACACTCTGCCTTCTTGATTTCACAAGTTGCATCATGAATTAACTTTAAATGAGGGAAACAGTTACAGTAGATACACAGTAACTGCAACATAAATGGGTTATGGGGGGGGCCTTGCTTAACCACAGCATTTCTCATCCATGTTTTTCCCCTTAGCAACAAAAAGACAAAGCTGTCATCATTTTATGACTGATTTTCTGTAGCTTTCCAACCTTCACAATCTATTTATTCATTTTCCAATCATATTGTGTATTTATTTGCAGTTTTTTTCCATCCTCCAAAGGCGTTTATTATGAAAGTGTCTTTGTGTCCTGTTTCTTCTGACTCTGAAATCCTCTTTCCTCTGCAGAGCTCTGGCCAGCAGATCCCTGTGGTGGTTGAAAGCTGCATCCGCTTCATAAACCTTCACGGTGAGACAATTTGCATGACTGGCCATAAACCACGCTGGGAGAGCTTCTGCGGACTTTAAAATGAGCTATGTAGTCATCATGATGTCAGCTAGCCCACTGTGTTCTCTACCACCACCATGAGTTAATCATATACTGTATTTTTACTCCAAAATGTATCATTCTTTACTGTAAAACCAAATTGTTATTTAGAACCTTAATGCAATAGTTAATTTTTATTAAATTTTTTTTAAACTCTAGACGTGCATGTTGTGTGTGTTTGTTTCAGGTCTCCACCATGAAGGAATATTTCGAGTTCCCGGGTCACAAAGAGAAGTTAATCTGATCAAGGATGCCTTTGAGAGAGGTAGATCTGGAAAAGACAGTAAATGTTCAATATGTTGATAAAATAATGATTTTAGCTCATATTTACTCGGCAACTAGTTATATTCATGTGTTTTGTTTGTTAATCGCAAAATATTCAGACAATAAAGGTTCAAAAGTACACCGTTGATCCAATAAGTGTTGTCTATTTACATGTTGTATCACCACGTGCAGTGTTGGGAAAATATATTGTCTATGCAAACTAGTAGTTCAAATTTCATTTCACACATTTTTGTTGATAGATTACAATTCAACATTTTGAACTGATTTCACTCATCCTAAAATGAACTAATTCATATTTTTTTCTTCTTTTTTTTCTCCCAATACTGTATATTGCCACGAGCTATTACCCTCATAATACTAGCATTTCCCATTGTCGCCAGACTCGCCACTCATTCAGTCCACACTAGTAGCCAGCAGCAGTTTTCACACTACAGTCTCAAAAAAATGAGGACAAATTTGTTTGATTCTTGAATGTGTTTTTTTCATTAAGGAATTGAAATGAAAACAAGACTGTAGTCCTTATTGTGCAAGCACACTTACATACAATCTGATTTGGGAACCAGGCTTAGGAAATCAGCTATCACTGAAATGGATCTGTGCGCTCTACTGCACTACAGTGTTATGGACAAAGTCTTAAGTCCAGCCCTTAGTTCCCACTGAGTTAAGTGTCCATTTTAGCAAGACATTTTCTGACTATTGTATAAGGGAGAAGGCAAGACTCCTTTCTGCTTACAAAACAATGTGCCTTGGGTTATACAAGTACTCTAATCTATTTGTGAAGTTGTGTTGATAGAGATACTGTGTATCATACTGTACATATCTGTTCATACACTCCCCGTATAGGAGAAGACCCTCTATCGGACAGTGAGTGTGACCTGGACTCGGTGGCTGGGGTGTTGAAGCTTTACTTCAGGG
Organism: Vanacampus margaritifer; assembly: GCF_051991255.1. NCBI lineage: Eukaryota > Metazoa > Chordata > Actinopteri > Syngnathiformes > Syngnathidae > Vanacampus > Vanacampus margaritifer. The sequence continues at coordinate 26,404,014 of NC_135432.1, read as the reverse complement.
GCCTCGAGCCTCCCCTCTTCCCCTATGATAGCTACTTGCAGCTTCTGGAGTGTGTCCGTAAGACCCCTCTTGATTCTGTGCTCTGTGTTTTCAGATGCTGATCAGCGAATGCTTCAATATTGTTGTTACTTTTTAGTTCAGTGCTTCTTAACATTGTTGGAGGTGCTGAACCTCACCGGTTTCCTATGCACATTCACTGAACCCTTCTTTATTGAAAAATGAAATGAAAAAAAATATATATATATTTTTTTTTTTCTTCCAAGATATAGTTATAGGGTTGACTGGTGAACAAAGTGAACAGGAAAAGAAGCCTTTTTAAGCGAATCTGGCTCTTGTCACCTTGAATTGAGAAAGTGTCGTGTTCTTGTATTACACATGCATGCATCTTAAGGAAGTTAAGAAGTTTCGGAAGAATTGTTCAACTTGGCATTGCAAATCATGCAGTTAAGACGCTGACTCCCGTCACACAACTCTATATTCTTATATGGAGCACTTTTAAACAACCACCACTGTTTTCTTAAAATAGAAGACAGGGGCAGCAGATACAATGAAAACAGCAGAGGCCCCAGAATTGAACCCTGTGGAACAGAGTACGTTCCATTATACATGCGTATTCATATTGCACAAATTTGTCGGACCACTTTCTTTTTTTGCTCAACATAGTTAGTATAAAGGGATTACAATAATAAAGAAATCATATGACGTACCGTCACAACAGCCACAAGTCGACTACTGAGCGCACCAAATTCCCAGCAGCAGTTACGCCAAATAAATGTAGCGTCATCACCTGCAGCCAATGATGGCCAAGCGGGGTGTATAATCATGAATTATTTGAAACCGGGCTAAACCCCGGCTGAGACTGACTCACTGTCACCGAAACCTTGGGGTTCAATCAAACCCAGGTTAAGAACCACTGTTGTAGTTACAGTACAAACATTTGTCACACTTGATTTCCACCCCCTTATTCGACATAGTTTCAGTCAATTGTTGAGACAATTCTCTAATCTGTCAAATCAAACTTGTAGCTACCGTACTACAATTGACACTTTGCGGCGGCAGCTCCTGGTGGCTCATTATCACTTGCAGCACTGGTCCAAATCCTGGATGCAAATGAAACGACTCAGACACTTCATTACAGTAATGTAGTCACTGTATTTTAAAAGTAAAGGTGATTTTACATTTAAAAGAAAAAGTTACAACTAAAATGATCAGATTCTAACAAGAAAGATTTTTAGTGTTCCGCGGTTTACTTTTTGCGGATTCGCTGTTTTGCAGATTATTTTTTGTGTGTGCAATTTTGCATGCATTTTTGTACACTAATGTACCTATTTTATCAAATTTATGAAGGTTTTAACATTGAGAATGTTTAAACAAGAGGGAAATGAGAGACAATCTAAATGCCTTGATGCAAAAACTGTATAAACTATGTGGTGAGGGGTTTTAGAGCCTTACAACATTTATAATGAATGTGAAACATAAAGCTAACTATTTCGCAGATTTCATTTATTGCGTGTATTTTTGGGAACCGAACTCCAGCGGAAAACGAGGGAACACTGTAATTGATAAATAAAATTTAAAAATTCCCGTGGCATTATGGCCTTAGTCTACAATTTTTCAAGTTTTCTTTTCCTATTTCTATAAGTAAAATGCACTTTTGGCTGCCACCATTTTGTTCTAATAAAACAGACTGTGAATGCAGAAAATGAAAGTTTATTTTGTTTGTCTGATGTTGTTCTTTCCTCTTCCTTGCTCTCATTTTCATTCAGAAATTGAAGGTATGGCGGAGAAAGCGGCACAGATTAAAGCAATTGTCTCTGCCTTCCCACGACCTCTCCTCATCGTAATGCGATACCTGTTTGCATTCCTCAATCAGTGAGTGAACATATCAGATGGAAATCAGTTCAAACATAATCTATTGCTTAACTTTTTGTATCATTTTCTGCTATCATTTCACAAGAGCACATTGGCATATTTGATTATTTTTCCTGCCTACTATTGTAATACATTTTAATTTTGCATGTTTTCACAGCGTGACTCAGTACAGTGATGAGAACATGATGCAGTCCTACAACCTGGCCGTCTGCTTCGGCCCAAGCCTGCTGAGGGGAGTTGATTCGGATGATGCCGTTGCTCGGCAACCGCAGGTCAATGACCTTGTCAAAACCATGATTCTCCAGCATGATGTTGTATTCTCCGGCCAATCAGAACTGCCAGGCCCTATCTACGAGAAGCACATGACTCTTGAGCAGGAATACTGGTAAGGGCTGTAATAGAAATGTACATTTAAAATGTGTTTGTTCACTGCTTCATTTGGACATGTTCTCGTATTGTTGTATGTGATATGGGTGGAGTGAGTGGCGGAATTTCATAACCAGATTGAGATGGTTTAAAGTACAGTATGTAAAGCAGCTTCTTTTTTTGGCTTATCCTCTGGCTTATTAAGTAAATTTGATGAAACATCAAAGGCTTCTCTGGGCCGCTTTATGCAAGCACTCTTCAATTTGTGTGACTGCTGAGGGGAGAGTCAATTATTCACATTTCACAATATCATTAATCTATTTTGACACTTTTAAATGTTGTACCGCTTACTGTCATTGTTGTTCCCGAGAGATTTACACTCAATCAAAGGGAAAAAAATTCTGCTTGTTTTTAGATGACTGAGTTGTTGTTCGTGTTTGACAGACAGCCAAAACACTTAACAGTATCGGCATCAAAAACGGACTTGTTCTGCGAGAAAACGTGAGACACAGAAGTGAAGCCATTGAAGTAATTTCAAGGTGCTTTCTGAAATTCAAAGCACTCACCCAAATCTATGTTTCCACCAATCGATAGATATACTGTAGTTCAATTCACCATGGTACGGTTCAGACTGGTCAAATGTAGGCAGGATGGTGAAAGCTTTATGATTTTAATCTGTAAAGCACTTTGAGTTTTGAAATAAAGTTTTGTTTGATTGAGTATCATTCAGAATTGTGTTTAAAAAAAAAAAAAGTGAAGTATCCTTCAAAGGAGACCTGTGATTGTCGTTTATAGCCAGAAGAGAAAAATACCCCCAAACTCAACTTTTGGTTTGTGTTTGTTTGCAGTGAACCAATCACAGAGGAGGGAGATGTAGAGGCTGAACATCTGCCTAGTGAAGATGGTGAGGAGAACACATGCACACACACACACACACACACACACACACACATTTGTTTTACTATCCTGGTGGGGACATTCCATTGACGTAATGCATTTCCTAGCCCCTTAACCTAAAGTTAACCATCACAACTGATTGCCTAACCCTAACCCTTAACCAAAACCTAATTCAAACCTAAACTCTAAAACCAAGTCTTGACCCTCAAAAAGAGGTCTGGAATAGTGGGGACCACCAAAATGTCCCCACAAGGACGAGTGGTGCAAAAACACGCACACCACACACACACACATATACAGTTACATTTACAGATATGACAATAAATATAGCCTCCCTTTGATCCTTTTTGGAATTACATTTTAGACTATGACTGCAAATCATAAGGAGTGCGTGTGTGTGTTTTTCATGTATTGCGTGTACAGAATGGGAGGCCGTGGCAATGTTCGACTACTCAGCGAGATCTCCGGCAGAGCTATCGTTCAAGCAGGGAGAACTACTTCTTCTTCACAGCAAGGCCTCTTCTGATTGGTGGAGGGGTGAAGCAGGAGGGGTCAAAGGTCTTATCCCACACAAGTACATCAGTGTCTTGGAAGGGTGAGCACTTTAAGAACCAAGATCATGTTATATTTTTCTTTCTTTTTCTTATATTATATGTTTTGTCTACCAACAATAGCAAGAAAGTAATCAAATGGGTTTCAATGGCTTTCACTCAGTGAAAGAGAGAGCAAAGTGAACAATTAATGCTGTTTTAAAATATTTATTTACTAAATTTTGTTAAAATCATGAACTACACCTTTTCCCAGATCAATTTCAAGCACTTTCAAAAGAATATCTCAAGTTTTAGTATAACCATGCATCTATGCTAAATGCACGTTATTTATAGACAGTAACAATCATTAAAGGATTTATATACATTTATAAACAATCTAAATTCTGTATCCTAAGAGAAGTTGGATCAGAATTGAAAGAAGAACCGATATTTTGTCTTTTCATCTGAAAGGAAGTATCATCTCATACAGTTCATATTGTGAAAGTAACATTTCTTTTCTCCTCCTGCAGGTCAGAGAAAGGGAAAAGAGATGAAGGAGGAGGGGGAGGAGGTGGTGGCGGCAGCACTGGAAATCTGTCAGCAGATGATCCTCATACAGAGAACACCGTTCGGTATAAACACACGCACCTATTTTTTCAACAAGATAAACATTTGAGTCATGAAATACAGAATTAAATACAAAACATGGTGATTGCACTCAGGTTTAGCTAATTACACATGTATTTATTCATTTTTTCCTAAGTGGAAACATACATAGTAGGCTAATAAAAAGCATTGCATCAATTGTTTGACCATTTGCTTGCAAATGTGGCAAGTCTAAATCAGTCATACAGCTAGATAAGAATGCACTAGAGGATCACAGATTAAGTAATGCCACATTTTTATATTCTGAATGTTGCTTGTATTGTATATTTATAAGACCTTCCCATCACAATGGAACCGTTGTCTATTCAATTATACTGTATGTAGAGTAAAGCCTATATCGCAATTATTTGTGTGAATTTAATTTTCAGTTCTTATGCATATATATATTAGCACTACCATTATGAAATATGTTATGTATTTTGTTTGTCATATATTGTTCATAGTCATTGTTCAGTTCCAAAAAAATACAACAAAATGTGGGAAATGAGCACTCTGAACTATGAATATTTACTTGGATGACTTACACAATACAATAAGATAACAGTGATGCTGTAAGAACTAATAATGTTGGTTCTCCCAGCATATCAGAAATGCCTGAGCCCATCGCAATTTATTTTACATATTTACAGGAGATGCAAATGTTCTGTTCCAACTAGAATTGTTTCAATCAAAAACTTCTAACCTTTCTTTGTGCGCTTTTCAACAGTATGCGGGTGAACAGTGATGGCGCGTCATTGCCTGGGCGACAGAGAGGAAGTGATGGAAGTCCCGGTCGAAAACCACCAACCTCCCCGGCTGCACGCCACCTGCCAGTGTAAGACGTACTCACACCTGACAAGCCTTATAAAATGTATTGACTAAGAAACCCCGCACCATTTGAGAAGTCGTGAAGCAGCAGTGTTCTCAAAATAAAATTGAGGAGCCCCATGTTCATTTAAAGGTCCCATGCGGCTGCCACAGCAAGATAATTTGAGTTAGAAATGCCCAGGATGCTCTTTTTCAAGCTATTCTAGTTGGTCCATAACAGATGGAAGATGAGACGGCTGGATTTTGCGTTATTAATCTATATGTAAATAAAATTTACTCAGATTGGTTTGCTGTTCTCCTTCAATTGAATTTGGAAAGGGTTAGCTGTGATTGGCTATCTCAGCGTCTTGTGGCGGCCAAGCGTTCATAAAGACATAGCGTTTTGATCCTTTGATGTTGGCTCTTACTATCATTTTGAAGCAGATCATCCACTAATACAGGGGTGGCCAAGTTCGGTCCTCAAGAGCCCCTATCCTGCCTATTTTCCATGTATCTCTCCTTCAGAGCAGCTGAATCTAATGTCCAGCTCATCAGCACGCTTTGCAGAAGCTTGATAACGAACCTGATCATGAATCAGGTGTGTTACTGGAGAGAAACATGGAAAACAGGCTGGATAGTGGCTCTCGATGACCGAACTTGGCCACCCCTGCACTAATAGGTAGGGATGTAACGATATCCAATCATCACAATACGATATTATCACAATATTGTGGGGAGGTTGGCGGTATTAGAAAAAGATCACAATATTATAAAAATTAAAAAAAAGACATCATACTAAAAAAAATAATAAAGCACAATATTGCGCTTTTGTACATAACAGCAATGCATATAAACAACCTAGAATCTCTAATAACACTTAATATTGAAGCACTTACTTGCTAATGCACGCACAAATTGAGTTCCCTTTACATATTGACTCGCTTCACAAGCATCTTATGTTCCCCTTCATCTGACCATTAGCGTGGATTTAAACATAGAAGGGTCAAAACATGCTGTATGAAAATTAAACGGCACTAAAAAAAATAGCCACCATAGGTGCTAGAACTGCACAAAGAGAAATCAACCAGATTTTTTTAACAGATGTGCTGCCTTTAATATTGTGAGATGACGACGACGATATCGCAGCAGTTTTAATATTGCAATATCACGATATAGCCGTTATCGTTACATCCCTACTAATAGAAAACATCATGAGCTAAGTTTAGACCGCCACGAGACAGTGTTAGTCTAACCCTACTGATATGCTGATGCAAAAATAAATAACCACCAAAGCCACTAAACTATATCCTCAGGGCTCTATTTTTGTCAGCAGCTCAAGTCTGGCACGAGGCACAGTCTAAATCTGCGCAGGGTTAGGGTTAGATTAGACTTTGTTTTTGTATTTTCGCACTCAGCTTGCAAGGCGCAGTTTAAAATGAGGGTTTTACACCCTTGTGAGTGTGAACACACCAATTTGAGCGGCTCCTCTCCTTCTCTTTGAAAATAGCATGTGAGAGATGCACAATCCTTGACTTGGCAGAAAGAGAAGCTGATTTGCTGGAGTCCTTGCAGGAAGTCAGAGAGTGCAAAGTACGTTTGTAAGAAACTGCAAGCAGAACTCCACGGGATGATGATGTAACTGTTTTCTTGTTGTTGTTTTTTAACTTTTATTCATACTCGTATCACATATACTGTATTTTTCGCACTATAAGGTGCATCGGAATATAAGGCGCACCTTCAATGAATAGCCTATTATTTAAAAACTGTTTCCATATATAAGGCGCACCGCATTATAAGGCGCATAGAATAGAAGGATACTGAAGTAGCTGGGGTTGCTTTAAGCATCCATTAGATGGATTTTATTTAACCAATATTGGTCCACATAAAAGGTTCATCGGATTATAAGGCGCGCTGTCGGTTTTTGAGAAAATTAAAGGTTTTAGTGCGGAAAATACGGTAAGTTACATAGACAGAAAAAACACCACCAAGAGGACACAATGCTTGTTTTTGTCTCGTTAAAGAGGAAAAATGTTTTTGTGTCTCAGGTCTCAGGAACGAAGACACACGCTGGACACTGTGAGACAGGCAGGCTTCAAACCTGTGGACAAACCAGCATTTGGTCAGGCAGACAGGCCATCAGTTGACAAGGTTGGTAGCTCAATTGAACTGATTGTTTTCACAGTCAAATAATATTTTTACTTTTGTTTTTGTTACTATCTATTTTTTATTACAAAATATTATAAGTGCATGATGATGTAGTTTATGTATGGCAACTTATTATTCAGAGCAGCGGTTACCAACCTTTTTTAAACCGAGTCTCAATACTTTTGTCCATACCGTATATACCTGTGAATGTTCTCATTCATCCGGATTGTTGTCTTGAAATATCCGAACGTCCATTTGCAGCTGTTCTCCTTCAGGCTTTGCTTAGTGCAGAATTTAAAGCAAATACTTAGAATAAAACAATTTGTCATTTTAATACTCTATTTCCTGTCTATGTCCCATTCTGGCCCCGCCCCCTGCCACTCTCAGGATATGATCAGTCGCCAGATGAACTCTGTGTTCAAGGAGCTCTTGTCTCGACAGCCTCCCATGCAGCCACCAACCCTCGCAGCCGCTGCTCCCCCTGTTGCTCCTCTTTCTTCCTCATCCGGCTCCTCTTCTTCTCCACTCTCTCAAGCTGCCCCGACTGCCAAAAAAGTGGGCTTTGGTATCCGAGGACGGGCCCTTTTCCGGCCAGTGGACTGACATGCCCTAAAACTGGATGGATGATTCAAAGTATAGATTTAAAGGTTGAGAATGAATATGCTGTCATGCATTCTGGGAAAATCTTGATTTATTTTTAGGATAAATGTATATATTTACGTCTGTGCCATCTCATAGTGCCACATGGTGCTGTATTGCAGTGTGTCTTGTGTGTTTTTCAGATGGTTTTGGTCTCTTTTTTTTCCAAATGTGTAAAACTGGTTTTGGTCTCCTGTTTGGGAGAACAAGGGATGAGTTGGTTATGAAGGAATATTAGGGCCATGCTGAAGAGGGGGGGAAATGGAAACTTTTCCAAATTTAAGCTGGAAATTGTATTTATATATTTATTTATTTTTCATAATAAAGCAAAAGAAGCTTATTTACATTGAAAAGAACCCAACTTAAGTCCGTAAAATCCCCCCCAAATAACTATATATTCAGTTTGTTCTTGTAATATTCATTTCTCACAAATCACAACTTTATTAATGATGCCCGATTTAGCATTTCATCTTTATTCTTGTAAGTCTTTGAATAGTCTTGTGGCATTTTTCTCCCATTAGTATATGGCCTTAATACTTCTTCATAGATGTTATTCGTGATGTGGAAACAAAGTGGTTGGCATGCTCATGTCAGCAAAAGACTATCCTCTAGTGGCAGGTTTTGAAAAAGCAAATTCTGTTCATTATTGAAGGAAGAAAACAAGACAGCCAATCTGAGGCCTGTGTCAAGGAGTGCCTCTGTGTTCGTTTTACTTTCATTCTTCTCTTCATTTCAAGTCTTTTTACAATATGTGACATGAAAAGATGTTTGCATTGACATTGCTGTTTGCAGCTACAATATGTCAATATATGAAATAGCATGCAGTGATATGACAAAACACACACAAACAAAAAAACATTCCCTTTCATATGTGATACATGGCCAACAAGGCAAAACTCAGGGCTTTGCAGAGTTAAGATTGGCTGACTCAGGTTTGCCTTTGAAAGAATTACCGGTAAATGGCTTTTCTTGGCTTCCTTCAAGCTGTGCAAGAGCCAAAACTGCCCTCGTGTCAGGGGAGAACTCATGTGACTTCTTCTGGCTTTAACTGTGACTATGGCAACTAAGTTTAGGGACTCACTTCTAACTAGCAACTACACTCACACACACTAAAACATATATATAAGTACAGCATAGACATCCACAGTACATGATCAAAAGGTCCATGATGTTATCTACCTGTACTTTGATTCCAAACATTTGAGATGGTTTGACATGCATTGCGACCCTCTTAGTTGACTTTTCACAGAAACATAAATGTAATCTCGTTTACGCAATGAAAGCAACCTTTTATTTAAAATCACTGTTAAAAATCACTAGATTTAAAGTGTAAAATTACAGTATGTGTGGTGGAAGAAACTGTGATGAAAATAAAAGATGGAGTGATGACTTTTATAGTGTTGTCAGTGTATTTAATGAAGATGTTTATACAGTATTCCTGTGTGTGTGTGTTTCTCTCTCTCTCTCTCTCTCTCTCTCTCTCTCTCTCTCTCTCTCTATATATATATATATATATATATATATATATATACATATAATGTGAGTTTAGCTCATCTGGCTTACATTTCTGAGGTTCAGAGTTTGAATTTTGGCTCCTGCCTTCACCTGTGTGAAGTATCTCCTGGTACTACGGTTTGCTAAAATAAAGTTTCACTGAAGACTGAATTTCCCATAGGTGTCAATGATTGTTTGGCTATGTGTAATCAAAGTCATCAAAAAAAACTAAAAAAAAAAAGGAAGTGTGTATTTGTGCACTTCTTAAACAATTGTTGCTGTTTGCGCTCCCTTAATTCCTGATGAGCACTCCCACCTCTCCACCCAATTCTAGCGTCCACTTGTGTTGCAACCTGATTTTATGGACTCATCCTTCCATCCACCTAAAATAAGCTCTGCCCACAAACACCCAGTGCACACCCAAGTGAAAAAAAATGGGCATCACACCACAATAGCACGTTAGCCACTATGTGTGTATATCTACAGTGTTGGTCTCCTTTCATAGGCTAAATCTGTTCTGTGGCATTTTGGATTAGTGAGCTCATCTCGGACACGGGATTAAGGTATGTTGGGCATCCTATCAACTGTTGATGCTGCTGGATTATATATGCACCACTAACTTCTTAACAGACCTATGGATTACAATTTATATGGGTGTAAATTGTAGGCATTATTTGATTACTTTATTAAGTGTAATCTTTTGCGTGTTTAAATAAATCAGAATTGAGATCTCATGAAAAAGTTTCCCTTGCAAGTATTTTATTAAGAGCTCTTAAGAAACAGGAAAAAAGCTTACATTCGAAAAGTGATGTTAAGATCCCAGTGTGTAGAATATGGAAACACCCAGTCGCTTTATACTAGTAGAAAAGGTTCTCTCCGCCTCTTACATTTGACAAAGAGTTAGTGTTTTTAATAGGCAGGCGCAAGATACTGATATGATCATCTCAGCTCCCCACCAGCTTCGGAGAAATGATGTAGACAGGCTTTGACCTTGGACCTTCAGTTTTTACGACCAAATGACTAATGACATGAGACTTTGACAACTTTTAAAACATACACATTCTTATCTCAAGAGCTGGCAGGGAGTGAGAGGTTCCAATATATTTCACAAAATCATTATCACAGTGTTATTCATTTAACTACACATAGTTATATGGCATCTATATACCTATAAGTAAATTCAAAAACAGTAAAAATATAAATTGAAAATGTTAAATGTCAACAAAATCCGACACATGCGCGTGGTTGTAGTCATCTTTAATTGAGCTTCAAAAATCAACTGCAGCATATCAATGTGAGGCTTTCCTAAATAGTCCAAGGCAGGATTAAACTCAACAAACTAGTCCAGTACAAGAAAAATCCTCATTTCTAACTCTGATTGTAATCACTTGCCTGCAGAAAGATCAAATTAGATGCGTCATTTCAAAATAAGCCTTGGCTATTTACAGATTTTGCTGTGACTTCTTTTTTAGGGTCTTGAGAACAGGTGGTAGTGCCACTTACACCCCCCGTGTCTGTCTGCAAGGAGGCTGTGTATGTGTGTGTATGCAGGAAACACGGCGGGATCAGATGATGTCTAAAATTCAGTTTGCTTGCGCATTCTTCCTACCCCTCTCCCCCGCAGTGAGGATGACGATGGCGACTGATGACTGTACAGTGGAGTGCCCCGTCAGTGACAGTGATGAAGATGATGATGTGGCAGGGGAACAGATAAACATTCCTCCTCCTCCTCCGGAGTTTGCATCCAAAGCCACAACTCCTATGCTCAGTGCACGTGCAGATGCTCCTCGCGCCACCCAGGCCGCGCCTCCACACGCCCAAACTGTCAACAGGGACCCTTATGGTATCAACCAGCACCTAAAGGTCTCATGTGTGTACATGTCATATTTATCTGTATGTATTGAGGCCTTTTGATGCTGCATGTTCTTGCATTGTTTCTATTACTGGCCGTACATGTAAAATTCAAAGTCAAACAAGGCAGTATTTTAGTTATTAAATTTTTCCAGTGCTCAATATATATTTCTGATAAGATGGAAGAAGTTATGCTCTTCTACTACCTCATGTTGACGAATGATGGCTCCAAAATCTATTTTTATTGTTTCACTTTTTGACTCCAAAACTAAATACAAAAGGTTAATTGCTAGCAGAATCAACACATCGAATAGGCTAAATTGAATTATCAAATTGAACAAGTAAAATGTATGTTGTTTCCTGTGTATAGGTGGTGGTCAGCGATGTTCTACCAGAGACAGCAGTGTCACTTTACAGTGCTGTTGGCTTTGAGAAGACTCGTGTATGGACGTATCGTTTCCTCTCCTTGTTGTTGGCTGTGCCCTTTGCTTTCCTCTGTGGCACCTTCTTGGCAATTTTTGCCTGTCTACACGTCTGGTATGATGGTAGAACAGTACATTATTTACCACATGGGATACTGTTCTCTCGGGATAGATACAGCAGATGGAAGGACTGACGTATGGACAGACAGGGGTGTGTAGACTTTTTATAACCACTGCAGATAGATAGATAGATAGATAGATAGATAGATAGATAGATAGATAGATAGATAGATAGATAGATAGACAGACAGAAGGACAGACAGAAGGACAGACAGAAAGACATTAAAGATCTAAAATTCCTCCTCATTTTCTTTCTTTCTTAAGGTTTGTGATTCCATGCCTACAACTGAGCAACACCTTCCTTCCCTGCCTGAGGTCCTTGAGCTTGTGTGCTGTGAACAGCTTCATCGCACCCTTCTGTATGTCTTTTGCTCTGTGCTGCAGCCAAATCGCCATTTTTGTGTCAAACGGAGGCTGCCATCAAATGAGAGAAAAAGACATTGCATGACTTGAAGTGAATGAGTCAGTGAATCAGCGAGTGAGCGTGCAGGTTTTGTGTCTGAATGAAAATAAGAAAAAATATATTGTATTTATTTATAGTGGACTGCCTATTATTTAACACATTTATTGTCACCTTAATTAAAACTATTAATAAAAGTAAACTTTGAAACAAAGTGTATTTTTTTAAATCACAAATTCCTCGATTGATAACCATTTATGATTTGAAGAAACTCGATGTGTTTTCATAATTACGAGCTTTAACGCTGTACGTAAAGGCAACTCGGGTACCCAGCATGCATTTCGCCGTCGCCATTTTTATTGTTGTGTTCCGCAAGAAAGTCAGCTCCAAGATTTCGGAAAACATTTCGTTTTTTTTTTGTACATTCGTGTATCTTTCATTTTCTGAAATTTGCACTTTTGACTTTTATTGGCGTAACATTCAATAAAGAATAAAACAACATGGCTCAATACAAAGGAGCCGCCAGCGAGGCTGGGAGAGCAATGCAGCTGATGAAAAAACGAGAAAAGGAGAGGGAACAACTTGAACAACTGAAACAGAGGATTGCAGAGGTTTGGAACACTTACATTAGATAATAGCCATTAATGGAGTCTCCAATGTTCTATCTACTGTATGAGGAAACGTATCTGTTTCTTCCAATTGTGTGGATCCTTCTTGCAGGACAATATGGTGAAGTCCAACATCGACAAGAAGTTCTCAGCTCACTATGACGCTGTGGAGGCAGAGTTGAAGTCCAGCACAGTTGGTATGTGAATCGTTCTTCATTATTTACCGACCAAGTAAAGACATAGTTGCACTCATGCCTTCTCTAAAACTTCTACATGCAAATGCACCCCCACCCCCCAACAAAAAAAAAATTGTACTGTGCTGTAAATATGTTTTCATCTCTAATGTCTTGATTAGGTCTGGTGACATTGAATGATATGAAAGCCAAGCAGGAGGCTCTTGTGAAGGAGCGTGAGAAGCAGCTGGCAAAGAAGGAGCAATCCAAGGAGCTCCAGCTGTGAGTTAAAAATCTTGCGTTCAATGTGTTGTATATTCATGATGCTACGTCCATTCGTTCGCCGCATGATGCTTGTCACGTTCTTTGCAGCAAGCTTGAGAAGCAGAAGGAAAAAAAGAGAAAGGAAGAACAGAAGCGGAAGATTGCCAGTTTGTCATTTAATCCTGAAGATGATGGTGATGATGATGATGAAGAAGAGGATGATGATGAAAAGGAAGAGGAGGAGGAGGAGGAGGAAGAAGAAGAAGAAGAGCTGGAATGTGAGTTCTAATTTAACGATGGTTAAAACACACAGTGCTGCGGATCAAGTCCCAGTCCTGTCTGCCTTTTTGGGTTCCTGTTACATTAAAGTCATTCTGTTGTACGGGTGTTCCGATCAGCGTTTTAAGATTCCGATACCGATCGTTCATGGGTGTGCTCAGCTGATACCGATTACACGTATTCAGTGTAAAAAAAGATATATTTTAGTGTTACAACTACCAATTTTTGTTAAATCATTGGCAATCGCACACTTTTTCACAAACATTGGCCGATCATGATCGGTGGCCGATTAATCGGAGCATCTGTATTCTGTTGTAATTCTGTGAATCTGGTTAAAGATGTCTGCAGCCATCAAAACTAGACAAATTCGGTACACCACCAGTCAAAAGTTCAGGGTCGCCCAGACAGTTTCACAAAATTGAAAACTCACAATTGTACATATACTCTACCATTCAAAAATTATGGGGTCACTTGGAAAGGGACGGTTTTTATCACGTTAGCAATGTCTAAACTTTATTTATAAATAATTTTATACTATCTTCATAGTAGGGCCGAGCAATATGGCCAAAAAACAAAATCTTGATTTTTACAGACATTCAGGGCAATTACGATTTTAATAGATTTTAATCTAATAAACCCAACAAACATTTATTTAAAGGTTTCATTTATTCAAAAATAATTTCTGTGCAAACTGTTCAGACAACAATAATGTATACTGATTCTAAATTAGTTTTAACATAAACTTAGCATTCATAGTTTTTTCTTAAATGCCACAATTTAGTAGTTGGTAGCTATTGTAAACATGTCTTATAAACCACCCATCCAGCCTTCTGGCACAAAATGACAACTTAGAAAAACATAACAGAACATAAGAACAGCAGCTTTTAATAATCCAAAAGACAAAATTCAATTTCACGATTTAGCACATTTTTAACGATTCGATTTTTAAAATGACTATGTATCGAATTAATTCGATTTATTGCCCAGCCCTACCTCATAGCAAAAACACTGTTTTTTCATTTTTTTTTCAAACAATTTCTGACCGCAAACCTTTGATTATTAGTTTAAACCAGAACACTTAAGTGTGATCCAATAAAACATGTGTGAAACATTTTAACGTCAGAAAAGTACTTGTATAAAAATGTTTTTGTTGTTGTAGTTGTTTAGTGATTTTCTGTTGGTTTCTTATACCCGTTGAGCAGCGTGTATGTTCTCACACTTATTTCTGTATCCCAATTATTGAAATAATGGGTTTGTATGCGTTTTTTCGTCTTTTGGCAGTCTCGTGCTTTTCCCTTCAATGCAATTAGACTCTAAAACATGTATTTGATAGCTGCAGCCCAAATAGAAGCACAATATTTGCTTTCATGAAAGAAGTGTGTCAGGTATTAATTTTTTTCCTCCGTCATACACAACTCTTCCTGGTCTGTAAATAAAAACATCTTTCTCTTGTAGATGTCCCCGTAAAGAAGAAGAAGCTTGGAAAAAATCCAGATGTGGACACAAGTTTCCTTCCTGATCGTGACAGAGAGGTGTGGTTAAATACAAAAGAGTGCTGTACTGTACCTGTATAATGGTGTAATAGGTGTGTAAAACCTTTAGTGTAAAACAATGGTGCCAGAAAGGGGCCAGGTTAGATTCTAAATGTAGCTCGCCAGTGATGAGACATTGAAAATGTAAAGGGTTAATTAACTCATTCACTGCCATTGACGCCTATAGACGTAAAAAATGTATTTGAACTATTTCTATTAGTGTAACATTTTTTCCACTTTTGTTAACAAAAGTATGAAAACCTAGAAAAAAAATTTTTATTGTACATTTAGAACAGATATAGAATTTTGATTAATCATGAGTTAACTAGTGAAGTCATGCGATTAATTAAAATAAAAAAAATAATCGCCTGACATAATTTAAAAAAAGGAAAAGATTATAAAAAATTTGAGGCGTCAGGCGATTACAATTTTTAATCGTAATTAATCGCATGACTTCAGTAGTTAACTCACAATTAATCACAAATTTTATACCTGTTCTAAATATACAATAAAAAAAATTCTAGGTTTTCATACTCTTGTTAACAAAAGTGGGGAAAATGTTAAACTAATAGAAATAGTTGAAATAAATTTTTGACGTCTATAGCCGTCAATGGCACTGAATGAGTTAATTAGAGTCTCTACAGAAAAGTGAGCAATGGATAGTTAATTATGGACAAATCATTAAAACAGTATGATAGTATTTAAAATGTACAAATATACTTTAGGTCTTAAACATCCTTAACCTCACAGGGTTTCTTTTATAATGAATTATTTTCTTTTGGTGTCCAGGAGGAGGAGAATCGTCTCAGAGAAGAGCTCAGGCAGGAGTGGGAGCTCAAACAAGAAAAGATCAAGAGTGAGTGTCAAAATGCACAAAAACACTCATCAACTTTTTGGAGGATTATTTACTTCCATTTTTGCCCGATACAGTTTTTGCACACATTCGCGTTCATCTTGCGTTTTTCATTTGTTGCTTTCAGGTGAGGAGATTGAGATTACCTTCAGTTACTGGGATGGATCAGGCCATCGCAAGACTGTCAAGGTGGCGCATGGGCCACGATGAAAAAGGTTTTGAAAAGGTTTTCGGTCTTTTCATTGCTTTCACGCTCTCCATTTTTGTCATTTCTTGTTCAGATGAAGAAGGGAAACACTATGCAGAACTTTCTGCAGAGGGCCCTGGAAGTTCTAAGGAAGGACTTCAGTGAGCTCAGGTCAGAGAAGTTTGGAACTGTTTTTGCAGATTTTTGTTGTTGATGGTGCATGTAGATATCAAAACTTTCCTTCAGGGTAACTAGTCAGAATTTGTCAAGTAGGATCTAGCGACACTTGGTGTTGCAGCTCTTGAACTATTTTCTTTGGCCCGTCTTCTGAATTTTACTCTCCTCCAATTTAACGAAGTCATTAAGTCTCCATGAATGATTTAAAGTTGATGAAGAAAAGCCCCATGAAAATGATTGGCTTCAGGAAATGAAGTGTTATTTGTGTTGGTTATCTTGAATCTCTGTTTCCACTCGGGCTGAACAATTGGTGAAATTCAAATTGACATCGCAATGTAGTGAAATGCAATTTTCAAATCACAAAGGCAGCAATTTAATCAATTGCTATTTTTTTTATTTTTATGTAAATGTTATTTATGAATTCACTGGTAATTAAGTGCGGTCCACTTGTACATATCAGAGTTGTTTGCATTATTGATGTCATCTGATGTCGTCGTAGTGAACACCTAACTGCAAGTCAACATGTTTGGTAAGTTAGCAAAAGTAGATCAAGTGTTTAGTTATTAGTTTGTGGTTAATTTGCCTTTATAAAACATTTATGTAAATTCAATCTAATATCGTGCATTGTAATACAGATCAAATTGGGACATAGACCTTGAAAAAAAGTCACATATAAAATCGCAATAGCAATGTTTAGGGGGGAAAAACGATCACAATTGGGTCATTTTTCATAATTGTTCAGCCCTTGCAGAAATGCCAGGTGATTTCAGGAAAATTGGACATTTTCTGAGATTGAAAGCATTGTTCTCTGTGCAGGTCTGCTGGAGTCGAGCAGCTGATGTATATTAAAGAAGATCTGATCATCCCGCATGTAAGTATCCCAAGTGCTCCTTCATTAGGTTAGACATTAAATACCTTTTATTAGAAAAAAAAGATAACAAATGTAATATTTAGGAATTCTTTCTGTTTTGTTTAGCACCACAGCTTCTACGACTTCATCGTGACCAAAGCCAGGGGCAAATCGGGTAAGTTAACAAACAGAGATGTCAAAAGTACTAGTGTTCAGTACTTAAGTAAAAGTGCTGTTACTTTGTCAACATTGTCATCACTTTGAATTGTACAGAAAAATGCAAACAAGCAAAAAAAAAAAACTTCCCGGTGAGAAGTTTAGCAAAAATGTGGGAGACTTGAGACTGGGATATAAAACATCGACTTACTATAGCTCACTGCTACGAGCTCCCAGATGATAAAATACTAGCAGTCGAGATGACTGACAGCTCACACGCTTTGTAAATGATGTTTTGTCCTCCGGTGAACACGATCACAACTTCCTGATCCATTCCCTGTAAGACGCGTTCAATCTGGCGGCGTTTGGGAGCTCACTTTGCTCAATATTGACAAACATGCATGTGCTTGTTGATTAGCGACTCGTCTGCTTTCCGCTGCACGACGCGGTGAGCTTTGCGCGTCACGCACCTTGAAAGTAACGACCCCGTTTTCAAAATGTAAGCAGTAGAAGTAAAGATATTTAAGTTTGAAAAGTATAAAGTAAAAAGTCTCCAAAATAAAAAATACTCAAGTAAAGTACAGTGGTACTTCGGAGTTTGAACATAATTTGTTCCTGTGAAGTGTTCAAAGTCCGAATTATTTAACTTTCGAAACATTTTTCTCATAGAAAATAATGTAAATGCAATTAATCCGTTCCCAAGCTCCAAAAACAGAAAAATCCTATTTTAATTTTTATTTATGTTTTTTTGCATGTACACCCGGTACAGTATTTACACAATAAAAAAATACCTCACCTTTTTTGTTGTGGTGTGTTGGCATCAGCGGATTAAAAAATGCTACGTTGCGTTAATGGTGTATTTTATATTGGCCATATTGTTAGACTACTAAGCGGTCCTTGTGATGCGTTGTTTAACGTCAGGCACGTTGTTGAACAGCTAAAGGGGGGTCCTCCGTGTCAGTATTTACAAAAGTAGTCACGGTAGTTACAACGGCGCGATAATCTCCTTCATACATCCACTGTGGTTCGTAGCATTGTATGTTTTTCTTTGCTGCCACTGGCACCGCTCTCTTTCTTTGGGCCCATGTTGAAAAAAATTGTCGTAGAAAAATCAAAATGCACTCGCGAATGTACAAAGCACCTCCGCGTGTGTTCACGCTCTGACTGGAAATGAGCAGCACTTCGTCTCAATGACCGCAACGTGAGCATTCGCCATTGCTCGGCTTCACTCGGCTATCCATTCAAGGTACGTTCGGCTTTGCTTGCTTTGCAAACTCCGAGGCATTTTTCACTCATATTTTTGGGTTGAAGTCTGATTTGTACGAGTTCTGAGAAGTTCAAACTCCGAGGTTCCACTGTACTTAGGTACAGTAACGAAGTACAAGTACTTCATTACTGTACAAGTACCACCTCTTTTAACACCTGAATTCTATAGCTGAGGTCAACCATGTTTGAAACCTGAATCCTGGCAGTGCAAGCAAAAGATAGGAGAAAAAAAAGGTGTATCATCAGATCCATATGAGGTCTCAATCAGGAGTATGGAGAGAAACATCTTTGGGTAAAAAATGGGATAATGATCCAGATATCATCTAATCTGCCTGTAATGTAAATTGACAGATGACGCCGATTCATGATGTTCTGTATGCACAGTGACTGCCCAAACAAAAGACTTGCAATTAATAAAAACTGCTCGGGCTCAGAAGGGCATAGAAGATGGGTCCTCAATTAAAAGTTCCATTACATGAAAATCCCCACTTGTATAGATGACATTAAGAGCTGCTCCTAAAATGTTTTTACTTTCTTGAACGAAGCAAATGAGACACAGCTGTCAGTATGATACGGTGCAGTTCTTGTTAAATGATGATATCATTTGTCATCTTTTTCGTGTTCCAAAAAATGGAGGCTAGACTTCTCTGCGAGAAAGGCTCCTTGCAAGGATGATTTATTTCAGAGAATCTCTGGTCACACACATTGAATATCACGTAAAGAGTGTCATCCAAGAGTGCGCGTGCCGCCTCCCTTGCGAGAGAGAGCTCTTTATAGAATCCAAGTCTGTAGAAGAACGCCTTTTTCTCCTCCCATCATGAATAAGAAATACAGATTGGTTCTCACAACAATATGTTACATAACAGAAGAAAAACAGAGAACAAAACAGAATTTCAGTACACAGTTCGCACCTGTGTTCATCTTTTAGACACAACATATTCTTCAGTGTACCAGTTCGTACTTTTTTCCCAAAACAAAATCTCAGTCAACAGATTGAACTTGACATGGCCGTGATCGTATAGTGGTTAGCACTGTGTGTGTGTGTGTGTGCTCTCTCAGGCAGAATATGTTCTCACGCTGGACACTGAGAAAGAATTTTTAGACACAAACAGGGTACCAGATAGGTTAAAGTCGAATTAAATTGAGTTCAACATTATTTCACCTGCTCTACACATCTATAAAACATTTCAACATGGTTAAAATATGAAATAAAGAATTAAAAATGTTAATAATGTATAACTTTCAAGTAGAAAACCATCATAATTACCATATAGTTAAATGAATACCTCTCGAACTTCAGCAATATCATCTCTGCAAAGGCAAATTTGACAATTTGTCTTTACCCTAACAGGTCCTCTCTTCAGCTTTGACGTCCACGATGATATCCGCCTGGTCAACGACGCCACTGTTGAGAAAGATGAGGTAGAGAAAATCCTTAGCATCTTGTAATGTAATAGCTATCTGTGTTTCTATTTCATCTCGGTGTATGGAACGGTTCACTTCAAAACTTGAAATAAGTTCCTGGTGTGGTTTGAGTTCCTAATGTGGTTTGTGTGTATGCGGCCAGTACAGCTCATGAACTAAATAGGATTCTTTACTGTAAGAATTTATTGTGTGGGTAATAGCCTAAACTGCTATGAGTCCATTCAAAGAGAAGTTCTGAGTGTCCTAGTCTTGAAGAGATGCAAAATGGTCTTTCTTGTCCTTAAGTCTCATGCAGGTAAAGTAGTGCTAAGGAGCTGGTACGAGAAGAACAAGCACATCTTTCCTGCCAGCCGCTGGGAGCCGTATGACCCAGAGAAGAAATGGGACAAGTATACGGTGAGCTTTGTTTTCCTACACAGGCTGTTGGAGTTGTTACTACTTTAAAAAAAAATTAAATTAAATTAAAAATCGTGATGAAAAAGCCAAAACCATGCATATGTTCTTACTTTGCTGATATGCTGAAGTTCCGTTCAAACTTGTTTTTGAATTCAGAATTGTTCAACTTCGAGGGCGTCTGACTTTAGAGGTTCCACTGTAGATAAGAAAACAGCAATCCCATTCCTTTCTTACTTTTGCAACAAAAAAAAAGAAGACATATTTCCCCAACTTTTCTGTCTGTGGCGCACCTTGTGTTTTGGCACGTTTATGAACGCCAATGCAACACCGGTCTGGTTACTTGCCTGACTGCTGCAAATTGGCAGTTTGCTTGGCCTTCCAACATAACTCCTCTTTCCATTTTGTTGTGTTTTTCCAGATCCGGTGAGCCTGCAGAGAACTTCTCCTGTATTATAGCATATCTCTCTTGCACCCTTCGACAATTAGACTCTCAAATTGTAATCATGATGCTTATTCCCCCAAACGTACCTCAAACATTGATTGTCTCCCATGTAAACGTGCATTTGTAAATGTAAATATTACTGATTAAATTGATCCTCTAATGACACTTGAATGTTACTGCTTCTTATTGGCTGTAATCATGATGACAAGGCTTTAGTCAGCTGTGGATTTGTTATGACAGGCGCATGCGATCACCCCACACAAACCTTCTTCTATGGAGGTAAATATGGTGCAAAACTAACTAAAATTTTTACCTGTAGAAAAAAGTCTAAATTTGTATCTGTAAAAGTCATGATTTGTACCTGTAGAAATGACAACTTGTAGTCAAAGAAGTCGCCACTAGGAGTCACAAGTGTTTTTTCTGCTGCTGTCCAGTCACGTGAGTTTTGCACCAAATATCTCGCTACAAATGGTGCAAAACTGATTCGTACTCGTAGAGCACCGTGATTTGTACTCGTAGAAGAAGAGGGCGGGCTCTAGAGGATTTGGGTGGGCTAAAGCTCAACCTCATTGGTTGAGCGAACGACAGTGAGTTGAACTCAAATGACGCCGCGTTTTAATCATTAATGTGCACAAATCCGAAATTCCAAACAAACAGAGTAGCCACACCAGTTTACGCATCATTTTGGAAGAGGACGTCCCAAGCGTGAACATTTCAACATGGTTCAATATACAAACACCGTGTGGAACAGCTTAAACGTTGGTTGACATGCAGAGCACTCAAAGTGGGCAGAAAGAAAGAAGTTTTAGTATGAAGGTAAGATTTATTGTACAATCAAAGCTCGTAATCCAGTGCTAGCTATCTCATCTCATGTTGTTAATTGTCGCGAAAACTGGACACATTGAAGTCACGATTTTTATTTCAAGATTTGAAGCCTACTAGTGTAAACATACGATCAATAGCTTGTACCTGTGTAAAAAAAAAAAAACTCATAAACTGCTGCTTAGTGCTTAGATGTGAAAATTACTATAGAGCTACAGAACCCTATTGAATGTTTTACAAGATGACCTAAAGCTATAACCAAAAGTGGACAGTACTCAGCTACTTGTATTTGACTAACATTATATTCAAGTATCTGTACTCTTACTATCATAATAAAATTAAAACAAAACGTTTTCACTGTGAATCTTTAAACCGCTACAGGTATTTTAACCTCAACCCTTTATCCTCTGTATTTAATCATTTTATTTTAAATAATATATAATATTATAATAAATTTATATATAATAATTGATAAATGTCAGTATTTTTACAATATAGTGTATGCTTTGCAAAGTTTAAAAAAAAAAAAGGCTCTTACACTCTTAGTTTACTCATCACTCACAGTACTCAAATATTTGTGCAAGTATTTTTTCTGCACTTTTAATTTCTACTTGAGTTAAATACCTGTCAACTTGTACGTTTTATACGTATTTTATACGTTTTTTTACCATTTCAAATCATGTACGCCGTACACCGACTTTTGTACGGGGGGAAAAAAATGCGCTGACATGCGCATGCGTAGATATACATAGAGTAAATATCGTGGAAGCAAGCATGGAGGAGCCACCTAGTAAGAAACGAAGAACTCAAGGATCGGGTCGACACCAGAAAGAATGGGAGTTACTTCAAGGTGAATATGCTGGCTGGATTAAAGCATCGTTAAGAGGCACTCAATTCTCATTCTGTGTCCCTTGCAATAAAGACGTGAAAGTTGCTGCGAGTGGATTTTACGATCTGAAGAGCCACTTTAAAACTGCCGGACACGTGGAGAATGTGAAAAAAAACAATTCACATGTCCCATTAACCAAGCACTTCGTCTCTACCGCAAATCCTGCAGCATCCCACAAAACGTCAAATGCGGAAATTCTTTTCTGCCATTTTCTTGCTGAGCACAACATTGCTTTCACAGCTGCGGACCACTTCTCGGATTTGGTGAAAGTTATGTTTCCGGATTCACAGACAGCTAAGGTAATTTATTATTATTATTATTATTATTATTATCATTCATATCTACAATGAATCAGCATTTATGGCACGTGTCAAAAATTAAAATTTTATATTTTAATATTATATTTTTGCAGGAGTTTGCATGTCGGAGGACCAAGGCTACGATGATTGTTAAGGAGAGCCTTGCACGTGGCTACACCCAAGACGTCATTCAGTACTGCAGAACTCACCCATTTACCCTCATGATTGATGAAAGCAATGATCGTACTACCAAAAAGCGACTTGTTGTGTTAGCTCACTTCTTTGATGGGGAGAACACAAATACCAGACTCCTCGATTTACCAGAGTTGGCATCAGGCACAGCAGCATCAATCTTTGCCGTTATTGACAACATTTTACAAGAAAATGACATTCCATGGAGTAACGTTGTGGGATTTGAAAGCGACAATTGCAACACCATGGTTGGAAAGAAAAACTCTGTCTTGTCTAGGGTAAAAGAAAAAAATGGGGCTGTTTTTAGTGTTGGATGCATTTGTCATCTTGGCAATCTGTGTGTCAAAGATGGACTGAAGACATTGCCAGTAAACATAGATGACTTGCTGGTGGATATATTTTATTTTTTTAAAAAATAGTTCCAAACGAATTGAGGATTTTAAAGAGTTTCAGGACTTTACAAATTCCGAGCAAGAAAAAATCCTAAAGCATTGTCCGACACGATGGTTGTCTCTGCAAAAAGTGGTTGAAAGAACATTGTCTCAGTACGAAGCACTCAAAAGCTACTTCGCTAGCCATGCGGATGTTGAAAGGGCAGGTAAAGTGAAAAGCATCCATGATCGACTTCAAGACCCTGTTACTCTCCTCACACTCCACTTCCTCAGCTTCATCCTGCCTCAAATAAATCAATTCAATATTGAGTTCCAAACAGAGGCATGTATGATTGGAGATTTGCTACCAGAAATGGAAAGACTCTTAAAGAAACTCTTGGTGAAATTTGTGCAAATGGAACATGTCAAATCTGCTGATAGCCTGCTGGCAGTTGATTATACAAACAGATGCCTGCAGCATGAAGATAGCAGGCTTGCTGTTGGCTTGGGCACCAGGGCCCTCTTCCAAGACACCAATGAGGAGGATGAAATCAGGCAAAGCATCACACCAGCCATGCAAGCAACTTTTTTTCCCTCTGTTCGCTCCTTCTACGAGGCTGTTGTAACTAAAATGATACAAAAATTTCCATTTGAGAATACAATACTGAGTGACTTGGTGGTGTTGGACCCAAGAAAGAGAGAGATGTTGGATTACACAAGTATTGTTAAGCTTGCAAACAGGTTTACACCAGACTTTGATCAGGAACAATTAAAAGATGAATGGGAAGACCATCAACTAATACCTGATGATCTTCTCCCTCAGAAAAGTCAGGATGGACAACCAATTCGTCCAGAGACATTTTGGCCTCATGTGTTCAAAATGAAAACTGGTTTGGGGCTGGATCGCTTTCCACTGATGAGAAAGATGTATCTAATTTTACTCAGCCTTCCTCACAGTAATGCTGATAGCGAGCGGGTTTTCAGCCATGTGAGGAAAATTCATACAGAGTACAGAAAGACAATGGGAACAGACACTCTTACTTCTTTATTACAGATGAAATTGAACTGTGACAACTGTTGCTCACAAGTGTGACCCTCATTAGAGCAGATAAAGTCTGCTAAATCATGCACATTGGCTTACAATAGGAAGCACTGAAGGCACAGTTTATTGCATTGTAAACTTTTTAAATTGAATAAAAGACTTTGTATGCAAATTACCTTTGTTATTTCTATTCCACTGTCTGGTTACCACGAGTAAACATGCGTCGTACGGTGTTTGTAAGGTTTTTTTTGGGGTTTGTAAGGGGAATCATAATCATTTATAAGGGCAGTTATCGGCAGAGGTTGACAGGTATGAAATTGTAACAATGTAACATTACTCTTATTTACATATTGGCTATTCTGCTTTTGAAATGCTAGTCTATCTGTATCACTAAGATGTGAGCAGTGTCACTGTCACCTAGCTACTTTAACAAAAGTAACTAGGTCAAATGTTAAGTTTATTTATTTTTAATTAAATGATAATCTCATAAATTTCAAAATCTTGCTCAAAAGGCGGAGACAACTGCTGAAGCATCAGTGAAAAGGATGACTCACTCCATCAGCAAGCAGCCAAGAGACAGGAGACGACACCTGGGAGGTATTCCATCAAGCCGGATTAAGGAAAAAAACTTTTATTTCGCAGATCTTCTGCTGAAGTGAATGTAGCAGGCGGTGGTCCCATCCCCCACCTGTGGCAGTGGTCTAATGGTCTTTTTTCTGGTGGCTACAATATTGGCCAACGTATATTTACAGCTCAACACCTATTTAGTCTTATTTTTTATATATATTGTTATAGGCTACTTGCCGACTTGTTGCCATGATCGCTTTTGGCTACTGTTGAGATGTAACAGTGAAGAATGAATATGTAGGTCAATTCGAAGTGCTTTACATCCATCCATCCATTTTCTTGACCGCTTTTCCTCACAAGGGTCGCGGGGGTGCTGGAGCCTATCCCAGCTGGCTTCGGGCAGTAGGCAGGGTACACCCTGAACTGGTTGCCAGCCAATCACAGGGCACACAGAGACAAACAACCAATTTACATTAAATAAAAAAATTATAACACTATTAATGTGAAATACACATCTAACATAAAACAATGATAACTTATACATTTAGTCTGTCTGCTTTTTGTTTTGTTTTGCCAATGATATTTCCCTCGTCTTATTGATAGCAGCAGTATTGCCTTTTTTGGTGAGTCTTGAATTCCTCATAAAGCTCCATCAATAACTTTTGTTCTGTTTGTGAGAAGAATACTGTTCTCGTCTTGGAGGGACGCAGAAACGGCTCTTCTGGACATCAAATAAAACATTTCAAATGATGCACAATCTTGTTTATTGAATGATACATGTTGTTATTTGATCTGACTATTTCAAATAACTCAATATGGATTAAATTGTACTCCTTTAACATTTCAAACTCAATATTGGAAGACATTTAGAAAGCATAATTTCTTCACTTTCCCAAAGGTGATTGCAGTAAAATTCTCTCAGAACAGTAACCAGTTTATCAAGGATTCTCATTTGTTGGACTTCACAGCCACTTTGATGTCACACCATGTGCCACCGTCTAGAGATGGATGAAGAAGTAGCTTTGATTGACTGCATGCTGGAATCTGTGCAGACAGAATGGTTGGGTCAGCATATGCATACAATAAAAAATAATCATAGCTTCCTAGCTGGGTCATTATCAAAACACAGCCACTGACATTATACGTAATCGGTTAAACGTTTAGCTTTATCTTGTTAGCCAGAAAAAAACGAAGATTTTGTCACATCTTAATATCAGAAATAGTGGTATTCCTGATAGACACAGACATTGTTCATAAACATTTCCATTTGCATTATTTTTATTTTGCTTGTGTTGAAGGCAAATGTGTATGTTTCAGAGTGTAAGAGCCTCTTTTTTTTAACTGTTTGCAAAGCATACATTGCAAAAATACTGAGATTTATCAAAACATTATAATATTTAAAATAAAAAAATACAGAGGATAAAGGGTTGAAGTTAAAATACCTGTAGCGGCTTCAAGATTCACCCGCAGTAAAAACGTTTTGTTTTCATTTTATTATGATAGTAAGAGTACAGATACTTGAATATAATGTTAGTCAAATACAAGTAGCTGAGTACTGTCCACTTTTGGTTATAGGTTTAGGTCATCTTGTAAAACATTCAATAGGGTTCTGTAGCTCTATAGTAATTTTCACATCTAAGCACTAAGCAGCAGCTTATGAGTTATTTATTTTATTTTACAGGTACAAGTTATTGATCGTATGTTTACACTGGTAGGCTTTAAATCTTGAAATAAAAATCGTGACTTCAATGTGTTCAGTTTTCGTGACAATTAACATGAGATGCACCGGATTACGAGCTATGTTCGTACAATAAATCTGACCTTCATACTAAAACTTCTTTCTTTCTGCCCACTTTGAGTGCTCTGCATGTCAACCAACGTTTAAACTGTTCCACACGGTGTTAGTATATTGAACCATGTTGAAATGTTCACGCTTGGGACGTCCTCTTCCAAAATGACGCGTTAACTCAGGTGTGGCTAGTTGTTTGGAACTTTGGAATTTCGGATTCGTGGTGTCATTTGAGTTCAATCCACTGTCGTTCGCTCAACCAATGAGGTTTTTTACAAGTTAATTTTGCACCACATTTACCTCCATATTTCTCCGCCTTTGCGAACGAGACACACGCCCACTGCACTATTTCCCTTCCTGAATCATTTCTCGTTCGCTCAACCAATGAGTTTTTTAACATTTTAATTTTGCACCACATTTCTCCATATACCTCCGCCTTTGCAAAACGAGACACCACGCCCACTGCACTATTTTCCTTGGGCCAGGTCCTCTGTGTACGCTTCGCTATTTTTCCTCCGCTCTGTTTTGTTACCCTCATGCGTTTGACTTGTGGAAGTTCGGATGTTGGTTACATGAAGATGTGGAGGGCAGCACTAATCTTCTGCCAGGTCCTGGTTCGTGCTCGGCTTGGCCAATCGCATGGCAATTTAACGGCAGCCATCTCACCCCAAGACTGCGACCTCAGCTGTATCCGCCAGGTGAGACCCCCTGCACAACTCTGTTAAGGTTATTGTTTTATGCCAAGACTAAAATAATTACAATGGTGGGAATGTTGAGAAATACATATTATTGTATTGTTGTGTATTTAAACAAAAACATTGCCGATACTGACAGGAATGACACATGAAAAACCCTTTGCGGCAAGACGTGTGTTTTTTGTTTGTTTCGGTTTAAATGTGAGTGGCGGTGCTCAATTTGAGTGGAATGATATTAATGTCTATTATTCATTAGACAAAATTATCCATGCTATCAAATAAATACAGGGTACTTACTACATTAAGCCTTTTGAGCCATGTTGTGGTGACCCTGTATACTTATAATGTGATGTTTCAATGATTATTTCATATTCAGTATTGTTTTGCATTATTTAAGATATTTAAGAAAATATTTCTAATGTGTAGTTACTGTTTATTGCATTTTTATTTTTATAAAATCTAACTGAATATTTAACATTTTAAATTTGCCACTTTATAAACTCGCAAATTTGCGAGAGAAAAAAACTCATGTGAGAATTCGATGGTGGTTAATGTTTATAAAATATAAAGGCAGGATGGAGACGGATTCATTCTTAAATTTAAACTTTACTCGCCATTTGCCGCAGCCGGAGAGACTACACTTCCTGAATCCTGATCAGCTGACTAACTCTATCCAATCAGATGCTAGAATACCATAGTTAAATGCAAGTGAATGACGTCGGAGCAGCAGATTCGACACATCAACTTGGATACTAGTAAAAAAAATAAATAAAAAAAAAAGTATGAATGTGTAAATAATCATTCTGGGAACATAAATGTACAAATAAATATACATTTTAACAAATTGACTTAAATGCTTGATCGTCCGGGTGTGGACGTTCACAAAGCAAGGCATCTTTGTCGCTTGCCTGTGGCGTACACAACGGTTCAAAGAGTAAATGCTTAACATGATATGGTTAATCTATGATGAAGCTATTACTATCTCCTAATTTGGAAACCCGACCGAAAAGTATTGGCACAAACAGTCGTGTAGTACTCTACATGTATTTCTCGTAAGTTTTTTTTCTCGCAAATCTGCCACTATATAAAGTCGCAAATTTGCTACTTTATAAAGTCGCAAATTTGTGAGGAAAAAAAACCTTGTAAATTTGCGAGTTTATAAAGTGGCAAATTTGCAAGTTTATAAAGTGGCAAATGTGTGAGTTTTTTCTAGGAATATTGCCCCCGCCCTCTAAAAAAATATATTTATACATGGCTCTAATGCGCCGTCGTACCATTACTTATTTTTCTCAGAAGACTGACGACTCCTCTTTGCATATTTAATCAATCAGTTTTTTTCAGGAAATGAGGCCATCTGAGAACATGCCACATTGCCAAATTACTTACATACTTTCTGCCTGTTTGGCAGTTGCTACGCACTTTGTGATGTACATTACCACAACCTACAGCAGGCGTCTTAATTGATATGAATAAACTCATTTTTGTCTTGGGCCAGTTGTTGCTAATCATTTTAACATATTTTTATGAGCATTGTACTCCTTTAATGGTGTAACTTAAACTTGATCTGAATTGGATCTCAATGAGATCATCTCATTGGAATGTGAAAATGAACCGACATTGACATGGCTACAACTTAATTGGGGTAATGATTGCGTGCAAGCGAGTAGTTACTCTTCAAAGACGTTCCAGCTGCTGCTGCCTTCTTTCAACTTGACAGCCAAACTAGTTCTGTGTTATGAAAACATGAATCTGTATTTTCCCGGACTACTCTAAGCCAGATTATTATTATATATATTTTTAAGTAGCTTTTTGCATGACTGTAGTGATTTATAGTATCCCAATGTTTATTCCTGGAATCTAAAAAACACTACAACACCAAATGAGAATCCACTTGCACTATATTGTCTTAATGATACCCGCAGGGGGGAGCCGGGTGTGACTACTGCAGGATTAGCAGTGACGATGTGAACAAAGCTCTGGGCCATACATCCAAAAGTTTTTTGGGAAGTAAGTATGAGACTTTTTTTTTTTTACACTTTTTGTTCACACATCAATACAGCTGAAGCTCATATGCTGTGTTGTACTTTGTACTGTACTGTGAATTTCAATACTTTACAGTTTGTGTTTTGTGAGTTAGTGGAAACAGTATGACTATATAAAATATGCAGCAATTAGGGTGACTTAATTGAATCCTGTATGAGTCCCAGTGAAGTCCCAAAATGACAACTCTGAAGAAAAGTCGACGTCTGGTAACTGCAAGGTTAAATGAGTTGTAATGTGCACTACTGCCATTATGGTGAGTAGACTATTAAATCAATTCTTTATATTACTGCCACACAACAAATAAAATTACCTTTGTATGCATCTACATTTTTCTCAAAAGTGATTATTATTAATATTATTATTATTATTATTATTATTATTAGTAGTAGTAGTAAGTCTTTGACAGGAACAATGAAGTCAAACATAGTTACAAGCTTGTAGCTGATGTGATGCATATGGAGTTTAGCTACTGCTAATTCTCAACCCCAGTCCCCAATTGGGTTCTTCCACAACATCACAGTACAATACAAAATGTGAAATATACATCAATCAAAAAGGTCAGTCCACACTGTAGTAGTATTAATTTTTGCATGTGTCTGTGCCGTAAATGCTAACTGTGATAAAATGCTGGGTCTTCAAGTGAAAATGGTTGAAATATTCCAAATGTGAAAGTCTAACCATTTTGTATTTTTACCTTCCCTCCTTAGATTGCATTCCGTGGCCCTGTTTTGATCTGTTGGGTGAAGAGAACCCTGGCATCTGCCAGCACTACGTTCAAGCGCCCACTGATGTGAGCGTTGATTTTGTACCTGATCCGGATCCCAATTCTGACACTGTCGTCGTCTCCTGGAAGCCAAGCCAATATGGTGTGTTGCCCTACACCTAAACACACACATATACACCCCATCTCGCCCTATACAGTATAAAAGCTGTGTATATGTGTGTATGCTTTTAAATGAGAAATCACATCAGACAGTACCGAACCACCTCCGCCTGCAGTTGTTGCTGCTTGACTTGGACATGATTTATTTCAGTCATGAAATTACTGTAGCTTCATGTGTGAGATACTACACTTTAGAACAATATACATGCCAATTAAGTTTAATAATGGTTGTAAAAGTGTCACATGCTCTGCTTAGCCACCAATACCACCAGCATGCATGATTTGACACCAGATTCATCATATATTTTGTGTTTTTAAATCACAGGTCACATTTTCATTTCAATATTTTTTCTGTTTAGAACAGCGTGTGAGCTCCCAACATGGGCCAAAAATGTTTTTTGAGTTTATGGCGTTTTCTGTCAAAAGGTAGCTTAGGCTGTAAATCACTGACTTCCTCACCAAGAAGAGCATGGATGTGCAAACTATGGTCTGCGGGCTACCTACGGCCCACTTAAAAAAAACTTCAAAAGTCCTGCAATATTTGTTGTATTTTAGGCCTCATCTCATTATTAGATAATTAGTTAATTGATTTATTCTAAATAATAATGTAAAACATGAGAAATATACAGTAAACACATTTATACATGCATTTTTAAAGTTGTATTTCATTGAAAAAAGTAGTTTAGTGATTTTAATTACATGTATTAGATTTTTTTTTTATGATAATGAATTTGGATGCATGTTTGTTTATTTGTTTTTACTTCAGCTACAAATGACTTTGATCGTCTGTCTGTTTCAAAAATCAGATTTGGCCCCTTAGCACAAAAGCCGCACCCCCACCCCCGCGCGCCCATGCCCGCTCTGAAAAAACATGTACAGTGTATGAGAAGATCCAAAAGATGCCTAGTGGAATGTATTGTGGGCTTCTATGAACATTTTTTTAAAGCATGTTTCCCTTTACTGTAGGTATTGCCTTCCTGCGAGGCTTTCAGGTGACCCTCCAGCCCTTGACAGGTTCCAGTGCTGCCTGTCAGCTCTTTCTTTTCCAGCGAAACCGCACACTTTCAACTTCTCATGCTCAAATGGTATTTTTCACATGGCCGTTAACACTGCACCAACAAAAGCATTGAAGTTGTATTTCTACATGTTTTATGTCTTTCTACATCACCAGACTCATGATACACTGCTTGTAAAATATGTTGTTCCTGTTCAATTCAAAACATATTCATTTGGTTGATGTCCAAACAATGGAGATGCATCCATTTTACAGACAAGTCAATATATGAAACCGTTAAAGTTCTGATAACTTGATTGGTGGTGATACCTTATGCTACTTAATGTATGATGAATATCATTTCCTAAAATGAACTAGTAATCATGACAGCATTTGTCCCCTTGCAGGTCTACAAGTCCGACCCATTTCCCGGCCTCTCACTTGGGTCCCATTATGCCATTACTGTTATGGCTCTGCCGGTGCCTGAGAAGTGGCCGCACTTCTATGATAGCAAGATCTTCTCCACACGCAGTAAGACGCACACACACGTACACTTGAACAATATGGCATTAGAGGTGTTGCGTTCAAATGGTTAAATAGTTACTGTATTTAAATAACAGGATTCAGTATGTAAAAATAAATCATGAAGAATCACAATTGAGAAGAGTGACCTGTGGGATACCACAAGGTTCAGTATTGGGACCGAAGTGATTAAAAATTTTTTGAATGATATTTGCACAGTTTCAAATATATTAAAATTTGTAATGTTTGCTGATTATACAAATGTATTTTGGACAGGGGAAAACGTGGAACAATTAATAAAAAACTGTAGAAAGGGGATTGATAGTGTTAAAAAAGAATGGTTTGATTATAATAAGTTATCATTAAATGAAAAAAATGACAAAATTCATGGCGTTTAGTGGTATGCAACTCAGTAGGGAAATAAAACTAATTTTAAATGGTATAGAAATTGAGCAAGTCACTGAAGCAAAGTTTTCGGGTGTGATTATTGATAATAAACTGTGTTGGAAATCACAGATAGAATATACGAAACGGAAATTGGCAAAATCAGTGGCTGTTCTTCATAAAGTCAAGAATTTTCTAAATAAGAAAGGCCTCCACATATTGTACTGTGTTTTTCACTTATTTTACCTCACATGTCATACATATTGTGCTGAAATTTGGGGCAAAGTGTATAAAACAAATATAGACCCAATTGTTAAATTACAGAAAAAAGCAATTTGAATAATAAACAAGGTTGGTTACAGGGAATCAACTAATCAGTTATTTATAGGATCAGGTATCTTAAAATTTATGGATATTGTGTACTTAAAAACAATGGAAACACTTTTTCGTGTAGTAAATAATAACTTATCTCTTTGTATTCAATTTTTTTTAAACTAAGACAAGGAATCTACAATCGAGGGGTTTACTTATGTTTGAAATACAAGTGAGGACTAATGTAAAATACAGATATGTCTCAGTTTTGGGTGTAAAATTGTGGAATAGTCTTGATAATAAGCTGAAGTTATGTACTTCCTTATTGGGGTTTAAGAAAAACTAAAATATAAAATCATTAATGCCTATAGTGCCACAGACAAAATGTAAAATATTAAAGCGCTTTGGTGTCCGTGCAGGGATTATTTGCTTTGTTTTGTTGCATTTTTATGTGACTTTATGTGAATGTACAACAGGAGTGTGTTTTGAATTATGTTTGAGTGTTATTGTTTGAGAATGTTTCAATAAGTTAAATAGGGGTTGGAGTTAAAATGTGTTTATTGATCTCTACTTTTTTTTCCGAACATGTGTATAGGATATGTTTTGTTTTATATGATTTGTAATATCTTTGAGTATCTTTGATTTTTTTCTCTATTTTCTTCACAATCCTTTATTAGCAATTCAAGTAAAATAAATCACACACCATTTTACTAATTACTGCTTATTGTGATTTTGCAGCATGTGCAGAGAAAAATGAATTTGAGCAGTGTAAAGCAGGTGAGGATACAAAGACCCAGCTTCAGTTTTCCACATTTTACAAATAAATGATGATAAAGTTAAATATGGTACCCTAAAAATATCATTTTAAACCTTGTTTTGAATTGAGAACAACCCATGTATCAACACAGATGGTGTTCATAGTTGGAGTTTTCACTGTAACATTCACAGTCAATTTTGCATGAATGTAAAATTGTTGCTTGTGGTTGTAGACTGGTATCCGAAGTATGTTGACGTTCAGCAGAGAGGAACCGTGATCAAGGTCACGTTCAACCTGGCGCCTCCTAACTTGGGCATCACAAGCTACTTCTTATTTTGCTCAGCAAATGGCAAGAGCACGTACATGGAGATAGCACCTGTGAGTGACTTTGTTTCATCCAAATACACTAACAGGACACTTCATTAGGTACACCTGTACCATCTCAAGAAAGACGGTGAAAGAGTAATAGCAAAAGTTCTCCTGATACAAAGATGATAACACTCTGTTTTGATATGTCACATGTATTGAGAGCTACTTCAAATATTTTGCACTATACGGTAACTAAAACCTTTCCATATTATAGCATTGGACTTTATTATATATTATTTTTTGTGCATAAATGTGCATGTTTGTATATACTGTACTGTATATATGTTAGACTATTTATTCAATGTCTATTTCTTTAGAATTATTCCAGAAACCGGACACACCACAGCTTTGAGCTCAGAGACCTCAAAAAAGGAAGCAATTACACATGTGAGGTAAAAAAAAATGACTGAAATGGAACAGATATGCATAATATCTAGATTAATGTAGTAATCAATAAAACAATTGCTTTAGTGGTGCTGATGGGTGGACTGTAGACCTACAATAGATATACAGTGTATGCCCTACCATTCTCTTTGCTTTCCCACTAAATACCCATGAGAACAATAATTATCTTGGTGACTTTTATGTTACAGTTAGCTGCCAACGAAATTGATGCAGTCAGGAAATTATTTAACTTTCAGGCCGAGCGCCAAGGTATGTGTTTGATGTTTAATCACCTTCAAAGTTGAATCGGTGGAGGCTGGTGTCTGTGGATCTCACTCTGCTTCGTCTGGCCTTCCTTCCTTTCCTCAGTCTTTCCTTTGGTCTCTTGAGGTCTCCCTGATTTGTTGGAATTTGGAT
The DNA here is from genome assembly GCF_051991255.1 of Vanacampus margaritifer. NCBI lineage: Eukaryota > Metazoa > Chordata > Actinopteri > Syngnathiformes > Syngnathidae > Vanacampus > Vanacampus margaritifer. The sequence continues at coordinate 26,369,487 of NC_135432.1, read as the reverse complement.
GTTTCTGGGGTTGGTGAAGGACTCACTGGTTGGTGGCCCGGTGGGTGGTTGGTGGTGGGTGGTGTCTGGTCGGTGCTGGATTTCACTTTCCTTTCTTTTCTTTGGTCCTTCCTCAGGTCTCCTGGCGGCCTCACGGCTCTGGCTGGGTTCCGAAGTGTTCAATGTAGGTGAACGGTATGGGATTTTTGAATAGGTTTTAGGGGAACTAATGAATACACACTCACGCACGCACATGCACATACACATTCAGATACACACCCACGTACAAAATAAAAATTAAAAAAAGAGAGAGAGATGATGACATGATGAATGAACAATACTGACTTCTCCAGAAAAAAAAGAAAAAAGAAATGAATTGAGATATAACTTCAATGCGGAGGTCAAAGTGTCTTGTAACTACAAAAAACAACACTTTCTTGCCCACAGAAGTTGCCTCAGCGTCTCCCAGCTGGACTCTGGTGCTTCCTGTGGTTTTTGCTGCTGTGGCCTTTTGTGTAGTTGTGTTGGTTGTTTTCAAGCGGACTCCCTGCATTCAAATAAAGAAGCCTTACATCAAATCAGGTGAAAAAACTGTTTTAACAGCGGAAACGACATAAGAGTTCAATCAGATTTGTATTATTTTGGCATGTTGTGTTGAGCAGTCCGTAAATACAGTATATACCCTCTTTCTCAGAATTGATAAATACACATTTGAACGAAGTGAAGGCCCAGGAGGAAGTGATGATACTGTCTGACAACCGGAAAAGCCCCCCTCGTCTTCTGATCTGCTATAGCAGCAATGATGGCCCCGCCCACGTCAATGTAGTCATGAAGCTCGCAGCCTTCATGCAGCAACACATGGCCACTCAGGTAGTAGACTTGAAATTCTTTTACCAGCATGCCACAGAAATGTATCATTGATTAACTTCTGACAATAAATGTAATGTGGATTAGGATGTATTTTGTAACACTGAATGTGTTTTCATATTAAAGAAAATGGCGAGGCAACAACCAGTTAGGTAGGCCTACATACCAGGATAATGACAGAACTCTCACCTTCAACAAACACATCATCCAGGATTCATTGTACTTAAAAAACTTTGTAACTTAAAACTTTTAAAAGTTATTATCGGTGGCTACTGATTTATTGTATTGTGTTGCGATGTGGCGCGGAGGAGGACCCACATGCGTTTGAAGCACAGCAAGAAGGCAGAGATGAAATCCAAAGGAAAGTTTAATAAAACAAAACAAGGAAACAAACAAAGTACTGACTGGGCAACACAACAATTAAGTTAAAAAAAAGCAAGCATGACTCGACGAAACACACTAATGACATGGCGAGACAAGTGTCTGAGGGCACTGATTGGTAGACACGAGGTGGGGCAGGCAAACACAGGTGGGCAGGACAATGCTTGACAAGACAACGAAAACATAGCATAACACGGATCATGACAGAAACTAAAGAAACATTGACAAAATTAAACAGAACCCAAACTAAACCTGAACCATGACAAAAGTAAAATAAAAAACTAACCAAAACCTAACCCAAACCATGACAGTATTGTTTTATATTTGTAAATAATATGTCTTCAGCTTGTTTAATTCCTTGTTATTTAACGTCATTTTTACATTTGTATTTGTTGGTGCTTGAATTTTTTGTAAAAAAAAAAAAAGCTGCACTGGGCCTTGAGTTGACCGTTGGGATGCATAACATTTTTCATTTTAAATTGAACTTGATTGGAATTTAAGTGGCTATGCAGTGACGTAGATCAACAAAAATACTTTTTTTACTTGACATGTTGGCAACAAGATTTGATTTGACTTCCCCAAACCCATCATAAGACCACTGAAACCAACTAAAATTGAATTGAGAGGAGTTTAATACATAAAACACTGATACATTGATCAATACATTTTTATTTAACCATCTTAATTAGCTATTGAATCATAGCACTGTATTAAATGCAAAATACATTTTTGAAAACGTAGCAATGTCTGCTGTCGGCATGGGCTGATTACCAGTTTGACGGTCTACCACACCACGGTTTTAAAAATTCAAGGTTTATACTAACGGCTAAACTGCTAATGTTATTTTCTTTTTTGAGGGGGACTCCAAATGGTTCCAAATGGCCTTGCACTACCCTGGTTGTTTTTCCATGACACTTTTTCAGGGCTGGTTACCGTATTTTTCGGACTATAAGTTGCACTATAGGCCAAAAATTTATAATTAGGTGAATTTTCATTCACAATAAATAGTCGGAAATTTATGCGCCGTGGATCATGACAGGTACGGTGGTCACGTGATATGCGACGAGGAGAAAGTAGTGAGCTGGCTGTTCCAATCGCCCAACACAATAAGGGCACTGCATATTAGGCCACTGCATATTAGGCCACTATATAGTGCGGGGTTTTGTAGTGAACAAGGGGTTAGGGGATAAGGGTGGACATTCGGACACAGCCCAAGTTGGCCAAAAAATCAAAGGCTCTGCGGTTCGTAAGTCTAAGGTGCCCTCTTGTGGCTGTCTGTGAAATTATATACCCGGATATTTTTTCATGTAGCATGTAAGTCACTCCAGAGTATAAATCACAGGAACAGCCAGTTTGTGGTAAAAAAATGAATTAAAAAATTGCTAGCGTGTACGTCTGTTCCATTCTCACAGTGTGATTTTAGCTGTTCTCTGTTCCCCCCTCAAGGTGCGTCTGGACCTTTGGGATTCTCTGGGACTGGCTGAAGAGGGAAGCATGACGTGGTTCTGCCGCCAAATCCAGGAGAGCGACTTTGTCTTGGTGGTTTGTTCCAAGGGTCTGTGCCGCAAATGTGGGCCTTCAGCACAGGGCCTCGTGGGCTCTGAGTTGATGGTCAGCCTCATCGGAGCGGAAGTGGGCCGGGCCAAATCTAGCGGCAAGGATCTTTCCAAGTACATGGCAGCCATTTTTAATTACTCCGAGGAAACAGATATCCCCACCGAACTGGGGCTGGTGTTCCACTACAGGTTGACGGCGGACTTGCTGCTGCTGTTCTCCCAACTCCACCAAGTTCGACTTCACACTCCAGGCCGCTATGTAAAGATCAACAATATCTCAGAGGAAGATTTAACCATGTCACCTGCTGGACAGGCTTTGCAGCAGGCGATCCGTGACTCTGAGAAGGCGATGAAGGACAACAAAGAAGATATTTGACAGTTAGGAGGAAAACTTTTTTTCTTTCCCTGCTGATATACAGGACAGCCTATATTTTCTTTATTGGCTGACTCGAAATACAATAAAAATTCTACACACACACAATATACAGACAAACATTAAAAAATATATCTATATGGAATTTTATATTATACAGTGTATATATATGATTTGAGCCTATTTATAAATAAAAAAAAGTCTGGTGTATTCTATGCCACTAACTTCTCATAAAGCAACCAAAGACGAGTATATATGAAGCTAAACTGTCATAGCTGATGTCTCCCCTGAATAATATATTTCTACCTCAGTAGTGCACTTTGACCTAAATCATGTGTAGAAATATATTCTATGAATTGTTAGATATGTCCACCCAAAGGTTTAAACTAACATAATCAGAAACAAGTGTTCTGATAACATTTGCTGTTGTATTTATTTAGAAGCATGTGTATTATGTAACTATGGTGTGATTACTGATTTCGGTGAATAAGCTATTAATGCCGTACGTGGAAAAATATTTATAACCTCAAAGTATGGTGCAGTATAATTTTTTATCAAATGAATATACTGTATAGTATACTATGTCATATATACTGTACCATAATAATATTCAAATGAGTATGAATGTGTGAATTGTGTTTTTCGAAGTTGTGAGTATAAGTCGAGTTTGTGTTCTATAGACAATGAGTACTCACATTAACTTTTGACTTGTTTGATTGTAATCCATGTATTTCAACTAACAAATCAAATAGTACTAAGATATAAATGCTGTTCAGACAGATTCATTTTTTCATTGTACGATAGTCCTTGTGCAGCACATCATGCCACTAAAATGGGCTCTTCTTTAAAAGCCCTTAAACTCTTGGAACTGTTTGTGCATAATGCATTTTGTGAGTGCTTTATAACCTATGTGAAACACATGTATGTACATAAGTATAGAGGAGACAATATTTGTAATGTATACAAATGGCTTATTTTGTCATTTATTGAATGGATGAATGGATTTTCTACACATCTAATAAAGTTTAAAAAACTTTTTTTTTTTTAAAAAAAAAACGTTTTTCTGGGGTGCATTCAATGTGTCATGTGACAATCACATAATCACCATCCTTTTATTCCTAAAAAACACGATTATAAGTAACACAAACATGATATAGTATATCCATTTTCCATATCACTTATCCTCATGGTTGTGGGTGATATTGAGGTATTCCATCTGAATTAGGGCAAAAAGCATGGATTGGTCACCAGTCAATCATAGCACACATAGGAAAACAAGTATTCACACTTAAATTTACTTGTGGATAATTTAGTATACAATCAATCTAACTTGCATGAACTTCACACGGGAAAGCCAAGAGTCAAGATTCAAATCTCAGAAGTCATGTGAGGCTTGCGAGACCACCATGCCCTTAAAACAATAATCATGTAATGCTCTCATATGTGGTCAAGGACGACACAGCCGCTGATGCACTTCAGTTGCCACAAGCGGTAACAGAATGCACAGTCATACAAGAGCAGCTATCTGCCAAAATTCATGCCAAGGAATTTCACACAAACTGACAAGATGAAATGTTGCTTTGCTCTTTCCTCTGTGCTAACATCACAAGTGTCAAACATCAAGCTCACTTCAAGAGATAAATATATTACGATTATGTTGCTGTATTACTATTGTCCGATCAGGGGTTACTTGCATTGAGAGTTTGGCTCAGGGTTTTGTTGGTTTGTTTTACACAGTATGCCCTAAATAATGCAACCCACCTATTTTTGTTTTAAATCGGGTTAGACCGACAATCCCTATGGGGAACTAGCCGACTCCACATATAACTGTATTCATTATTGTATTAAATACAACCAACTACATTCTTGTTTATTTTTGTACAACTAATTGTGCAATATTAAAACTCCTGGGTGTTATTTGACCATTTTTTGGCTTTTTGTTGGTTCTGACCAAGCCATTTCAAAATAAAATAACGCCCAGGGGTTAATATGAATTCCAGCCACACAAATGTTGAATAGCTATAAAGCACCAGGGACTGCGTCACACCTGAAATCTGTGTAGCCCCAGTTTAGCCCATCCAGCATTTGAATAATATTCTAAAAATATATTTTTATAAATTATTTTCTCAGTCCCCCTTGGCTATATATTGGTCAAGCCCATTTTAACCCCAGGAGAGAGAGAGAAAAATCTTTAAGCCGTCCCTGTAAATAATGCCTAAATATATTATTTTAAAATATGTATTTGATTTGCAAATATTGGTTTGAATAAATGAAATCAAAATAAAATGTATTTAATTGACTTAATGTATTTTATTTAATTAAATAATAATAAATAAATAAAACAAAAATTCTTACGCAGTTTTTTTTTTGCTATCCTTTGGGTTGCCATATCACAGTAAACCTTTCCCGTAGTTTTTGATACAAAATCCACATTAGCTGGATTAAAAAAAAGATTGGATTTGGATTGCATTTTTTTTCTTTGATCATAACATTGTTTTTTGTGTTTCTTAAGTGAATAAACTATAAGCCGAAGCAAATAAAGGCTGAACGTGCAATTGTGCATTTTAATCGCCTGCGTAAAAAAATCTGGCAACGCAGTAGAGGCGCAACACAAGCTGGAGTTCGGATTTCCGACTTGTTTGACAGCGTGGAGAGATGGTGCTCGACTTGGATCTGTTTCGGACCGACAAAGGCGGCGATCCTGAACTCATCCGTGAGGTCCAAAGGAAACGCTTTAAGGATGTCACGCTCGTGGACAAGCTGGTCGCCGCGGATACAGAATGGAGAAAGTGTAAGATACCTCTTACTCATTCAGGCACTGTGCTAATGCTAATATTGTAACCACTGATGCTAACGTCGGTGTAGCCACATTACAGATTTCAATGATTTTAATATTGCTTATACTATAGTGTCGTTTGAGTGTTTCTTGCTGAAAAAGTTAAATGTACCGATAATATCAGGGCAGTGCCACTGTTCGGCATCATAACGCACATGGAAACGTTTAAAAAAATAGTGTCTAATTCATATTTAATTTTGCTTCCACACCGACTAATGCTGCAGTGGGTTTAACGTCGACTGCAGTGGCAGAGGCAGTAATTTAAGCATTTTACAATTACAATTGTTACAGTGGTAAGGTTTCATACCACCCGAAATTACCCTATTGTTTTCATTTCAAGTGTTAAACGACGCTCTATAATTTAGTCGTGATAGTAAGCTATTTTCAATAGGGTTTAATGTGATGTGTCAAATTGCATATGCTACCTCGCTATGGTGCTAATATTAGCATCACTCAACCAGCAAAGTAAGCCAAAAAGGTAACAACCTCTGGTTAACTGAGTGAGGATCTAAAATTCTGAATACCAAATCTACACACCTTGTGTAGTTTGAATTGAATGCATATCTTTGTGTGAGAGTTGACGTTGATTTGGTCTAGCTTCGCTGGCAACGTGCAGTCTGACGCAATCCCGGCTAGCAGTTTGACAAACTCGCCCTGCCGGCTGACTCCACTCGTGTTATCGTGACCCACACTGCAGATACGCTGTTAATTGTTTAATTGATCGCTCTACTATTACGATTGTGCGAGATTACCTGTAAGCAAGTTTCCATGAGTGCTGCTTATGAGAAAGATATTCACATGATGCATTGCTCTCTGTCTTCCCTTTCTAAAACAGGCCGCTTCACTGCAGACAACCTCAACAAAGCGAAAAACCTTTGCAGCAAGAGTATTGGAGAGAAAATGAAGGTATGGGCTTGAACTTTATAAAAAGGAGTGTAGATTTTTTTGTTTTTGTTTATTAACCCCTGACGCATCATGTCATTAAAGAGGAAAGAACCAGTTGGCGAGGATGAGTCTATCCCAGAGGCTGCACAGAATCTGGAGGCGCTCACGGCAGATATATTCTCGGTATGTTGTAATTTAGCTGTGTGTGTGCATGTTTGCACACAAAAAAGACACATCAACAAAACACTCAACTACAATATAAAACAGTCCCCAGATCTGTTCATATAAGGTCTCTGACAGTCTTCTATCAAAAGACACAAACATATAAAGAGTTACAGGACATTTAACATACACTTTTACCATCTTGGTTAAAAAAAATTGTTTTTATGGGGCGGTGCCAGTGCTCGTCTTACCTCCATGCAACTGGGCCAATGCCAAGTATGGCGGAACTATGAAGTTGCAACGAGGCTAGCAGCTACAGTATGTAGTCTTTCATCACCAAGATGACAAATTATTAGGTATTGTTGTGTATCTGTGCATGTGGCACATGAAGCAGACACATCAGCTCGCGCTAATCTCATCTGACACTGCAGCTGTGTTTACCTTTTGACTTTGACATGATAGTGCCGCTCTATAGTCCAATGGCAAACCAAATTTCCATGTAAAGGCTGAAAGCTTTATGTCACAACCTTGAGAAATTCAGTACTGCACATTTTCAGGAATACGCAGATAACTATAGACTTACTTAGTTGTTTAATTTCACAATTATTGATTGGTGATGCACTTCAGTTGATAACTTGTCCCCTTCATAACTTTTTTTGAGTATTAATTTGAGTCGTAATTTTTATTTATTTATTGTGCCTTCCTTCTTTCCTTATTTCCTTCCTCTCTTCTTTCCTCCCTTCTTCGCTCTGTGTAGGCTCTAACAGTGACCCAGATCAAGAAGGTGCGTGTGTTGGTGGATGAGGCCATGGTCAAAACTGATCGCGAACGGTTGAAGCTGGAGGGGGAACGCTTCTCATACCTGAGGGAGATCGGCAATCTTCTGCACCCATCCGTACCCATCAGCAACGATGAGGCAGGTGTTTCAAGATCTTTAAGCGATTATTAGCACCAGTTGCTCATGTCACAGCATTGCCCTGTTGCAAACCCATAAAAATGCCTTTAAGTTAGATTAAGACTTTAATAATATTGATAAGTGATGTAGAAGATGGATGCAAATCCAGCTTTTCAGCCATTTGTGTATCCCAAAATCTGACCATCTCACCCGAGGAGATTTCAAGCACACAAGTGCTCATCATTTACCAATGAGTTGCCTAGCAAAAAACTCATTTATTTGTTTCTAATCACATGTAGTGATTCCACTGCTGTTATTGCAGGATGCAGACAACAAGGTGGAGCGTACGTGGGGTGACTGCAGTGTGCAGAAGAAATACTCCCATGTTGACCTGGTGGTCATGATTGACGGCTTCGAGGGGGAGAAGGGAGCCGTCGTAGCTGGGAGTAGAGGCTACTTCCTGAAGGTGAACTCATCAAGCATGCGCACAAACGCTCACTGACATTCCCGTCTTTTGCCTTTCTCACCGCTTCACTTGCTTGCTGTTGTCAGGGCCCGCTAGTGTTCCTTGAACAGGCTCTAATCAACTACGCTATGAGGATTCTGCACAGCAAGAACTACACCATGCTTTACACGCCCTTCTTTATGAGGAAAGAGGTCATGCAGGAAGTCGCCCAGCTCAGCCAATTTGATGAAGAGCTTTACAAGGTAAATGCCCCCAAAGAGAGAGAGAGTAACATGTAAACCTTTTTCTCAAAAATGTTGACACCAGACTGTGGTGTTCATTGGAAATGCTTTCCCATGCCTTTAATGCAGCCTGTTTCAGTTCTGGGGGTTTCTCCCTTCAGTCAGGCGGTAAAATGTATGCTCTATTGCAGGGGTGGGCACACTGGGTCCGCGAGGACCGGAGTCCTGCAGGTTTTAGATGTTTCCCTTCTCCAACACAGCTGATATATGATCAGCTTATCAGCAAGCTCTGCATAAGCTTGGTAACGATCCCGTTGATTGGAATCAGCTGCATTGCAGCAGGAAAACCTGCAGGGCGCCGAGTTTGCCCACCACTGTTCTATTGGGTTTGGTACTTTGGTACAGGTTAGTCTTGGCCTCATCAGTCCATAAAGATTCTTCCAAAACCTTTGTGGCTCATCTATCTACTTCTTTGCAAAATCCAATCAGGCCTTCTGAGTCTTTTTGCTGATTAGTGGTTTGCCTCTTGTGGTATATGGCCTTTGTTTCTTCTCTCGAAGTCGTCTATGAGCAATAGATTGTGATACTTTCACTATTGTCATGTGGAACTTGGCACTGATGTCACTGACTGTTTCTTTACAGCTCTCAAAATGTTTTTGTCATCAACTGTTGTTGAAACCCTTGTCCAACCTGTTCGATATCTGTTGCGTAGTACGGTGCCCCAGTAGTTTTTCTTTTTCACATTGTAAATCGTTGTATTAGCTATGCCTAAAAACGGTTAGCTTTTTTTCTCTCATAGAAAGCTCTCGTCTTCAGGTTTTCGTAATCTCAAATGCAGTTTTCACAGGTGAAACCCAAAGCCAGCACTCAACCTAAAAGACAACACCTGAGCAACTATAGACAGCCATCAGTCCCATATTTTAAATTAAACAGTGACTTGTTTTATTATTTTGAGTGTGACACATTTGTTGAAAAAAAAAAAATTGTACGAAGAAAACTAGGTCATAGTGGTTCACAAAGAGGATTATTTGGAAAGCATTTTTAATTTAATATATAACTGGAAAGAGTGATAGGATTTACTACCAACATTACACTACCTGGGAAGTTAGCGTTATGTTGCTAATCGGTCTCCGTTGTATTTTTTTTCTTGTGAGTAATTCATTTTTGTCTTAAATTAATCAATTACCTCCTCCGTGTTTCTGTGTAGGTGATCGGTAAAGGCAGTGAGCAAGCAGACGACAACTCTATCGACGAGAAGTACCTCATCGCCACTTCAGAGCAGCCCATCGCAGCATTCTTGAGGGAAGAGTGGCTCAAGCCCGAGGACCTGCCCATTCGCTACGGCGGCTTCTCCACCTGCTTCAGACAGGAAGTGGGCTCCCATGGCCGAGACACGCGTGGCATCTTCAGGGTGCATCAGTTTGAGAAGGTCAGCTTTGTTAGTCCGTTGTGACACAGTAAAAGTGGCATAGAAATGTCAAGGTGTTTTTTTCCCCTTCCGTTTGCTTAGATTGAGCAGTTTGTCTATGCGTCGCCGCATGACGGAAAATCGTGGGAGATGTTTGACGAAATGATCGGGACCGCAGAGTACTTTTACCAGTCTCTTGGTATTCCTTATCGCATCGTCAATATCGTCTCTGGTATGTCTGACCTCCTACCACGTGTCAGTCGTTTGAATTCAAGTTAACCCGATGGACCTCATCCATCTTCAGGTGCACTCAATCACGCCGCTAGTAAGAAGCTGGATCTGGAGGCCTGGTTCCCGGGCTCCGGTGCTTTCAGAGAGCTGGTCTCCTGCTCCAATTGCACAGACTACCAGGCCAGACGCTTGCGTATCCGCTACGGACAGACCAAAAAGATGATGGACAAGGTGAGAGTGCAGCAACTCGGGCATTAAAGCTATTCAATTGTGCTCATTAAAAGTGTTTCATGTGGAATTAAATGTCTCTAACATGAGTATCAGTAAGGTTGAAATGAAGCAAGTCAGAGACAATAAATTTCACTACTACTGATCAGAGGGTATTATTTCGAGCCCAACCTGTTTTCTGTCTAATTTGTTTTGGTATGAACATTTTGAACTAGAAAAAAAAAATAACCAAGGGTTCCCAACCCAAACATCAATGTTAGGGAACCATAGGGTTTGACTTTTCAAAAGGTTTTACAACATTGAACTTTCTGGTGTGATTAACGCCTTTCATGTTATAAGAAGTTATATTGGACTTAGTCTTCACTACTTTTGTTGGGGGTGCAAGAACCTTTCAAGTCTTCTTTAAAGTACAAGGAGACACACAATAATAATAATAATGCATTGCATTTATATAGCGCTTTTCTAGATACTCAAAGACGCTTTACAATGGAATGGATACATTATTCATTCACCCAAACATTCACATTGTGGTGGTGGTAAGCTACTTAAGTAGCCACAACTGCCCTACGGCCCCTCCGACCACCACCAAACATTCGCACCTTCCATACATCAGTGTGATTAGCACTGGAAAGTGAATGAAGTAGAGGTTCCCAAGTCAGGCAAGTAAGTGTGCCAAAATTCCAGTACTTCTGCAGTCACACATTTGAATGATTCAGTATTTCTCAAATAATTTTTATTGTTACCATTGGCTCATATTTGAATGAGGTTTAACTCACCTGCCATTCTGTTCAAGTGCATTTTGTGCTTCAAACAACTCAATGTTTGATATTCATTGTGGTGAGATTTCCCTTCTTTATTATCTGCTATCTAATTGAATTAGTTGGTCACTATTTGTTGTATTTGCTGTTGATACTATTTTTGGAAATGCCCTCATCTATGGCTGAAAACGCGACACTTCCTGTTTTTCCTGTTTCCAGGCAGAGTTTGTTCACATGCTTAACGCCACCATGTGTGCCACCACACGCGTGATGTGCGCCATCCTGGAGAATTACCAAACGGAAGAGGGCATCCTTGTTCCAGAGAAGCTCAGGGAATTTATGCCTCCTGGTAAGTGAAGTGGCCCAGCTTAAAATGTTTTTGTCTATTAACTTAAAGCACCTGGCAAAACATGCCTTTAAAACCTATGGTTGACTTTAGAGTCACCCCCAAAAACCTGAAGTTTTCTTGGAAATTCAACAATATTGTCAATGCCTACTAAATAATTCTCAAAAAATCTCAGCTCCTGAAGCAAAGAGAAACATAATTCCCAAAACATTTCAGAACTTACACTTGTGACGTTTACACAACCCTAAGCTTATTATTATAAACCTTCAACCTCATTTAGACTTGAATGACACTGTGCATGATTTGAATGTACACTGATAGGCATGTCAATTTTCCAAATGGTGTACATTATAAAATGAAGCTACTGCTGATCCTTTCTGATGGAATGTTATTAAATTGTAAAGCTAGAGTGTGGTGGACTTCCGGTTATTCAGAAATCTTGTTTCAAATTGACACTGTCTCAGAGTAAGATGTGTGCCACCATCTACTGGTCAAAAATAGAATTACACACAGAACAGACAAGTTTAAAACAATGTAGAGTTTAATGTACAAAAAAGAATATAAAATCTGTACTGCGAACTCTGAACCCGCGATGGAGGGGGATTTACTGTAGTGGCTTTAGTGCTCTGTTTACGTGAGGGAAGGAGCTTCATTTGGTGAGGCCATAGCATTAGTAAGAAATTAATGTTATCTAATAGAAAAATGTCCTTCATCCCATCCATGTGGCATTTTTAGGCAATTGCAAAGGTTTTTTGGGGGGGATATTGGCTAATTACAATAGTCATGGATGTTAATCATCTCTCTCTCGTGCGAATAGTGTTTACACTGTACAGGACCAAATGTCCTTTTTGTTCTTGCTTTGTAATACCAAATGTTTCCACTTGTCTCCGCTGTTTATCCATCAAGGTATGACCGAAATCATCAAGTTTGTCAAGCCCGCACCCATTGACCAGGAGATGTCCAAAAAGGCAAAGAAACAGAAGAATAAGCAGGCAGGAGATCAGAACCTCCCCAACGCCATGGAGAAGATGTCAGTCAACAACTCCTAGCTTGCACAAATAATAAATATTATGGAATTGAGCCTTTCATTGTAACACCAAATCCTCTCAAAGAAAGAAGAAAACAAATGTAGTGGGCACTTTTTAAATGATGAATGGTGGGTTTCCACAATGCTGTTGGTGGCTCCATCTCATTAGCATAATTGACAAAGGGATAGTTCCTGTGCATTTTTCAGCGGTCATAAATCCGGCTCTAAATGACTCACTCATTCCGAGCCTAAAACAAACAAGATCATTGTAATTTCTGGCTTTGTTTGTTTGCAAGTGCTTGTAGCTTGTAGGTCTAAATCTGTCTTCAGCAGCTCATTTAAGACCAAACACCATTTTTTTTTTTAAATTCCTACGAAGGTTAGCGTATGTGCTGAAGCTGTCACAACCATTCAAATTTGTATCTTGAGAATTTCTGGCCTGTCCGCTCTTTTATTTTAGTCTCTGAATTCCCCTCATGTTGCCTTTCCCCCTCTTTCATCATGTCACCATTGAACATACAACCTGTATCAAGAGAATCACAAAGTGGCTCTTACTGTAAGCATAATAATAAATCAAGGTCATATGGAAGTTTTTCATGTGTCTTTAAATTTATTTCCAATTTAAAATCCTTTGTATTTTTTGATTTGCCAGTGGTTACCATGGATATCTGATAACAGATAATAAAGAAGACGTAAGTTATTCATTTACTCTAGCAGACTTTACTCCCTTCCACTATAGGAAGTCACTTATTGTCGACTGCCAAAACGGTAAGCTCAACTTAAATTTCTGTTTCCATTATTGATTTTTGTGTTGCCCTCATGGTTGTGTTTTCAAATGCGTGTAAATATGAATAGCTGTTGCCCACCAGGCTGAACCTGCTACCAGGAAGGATGAGTGACACAGAGGATGACAATGAGATCTCTTTTACAGTGAAGGTAAGTACATTCAGTACAGATAGATGGGCATGGAAGTTCGGAGAGTTATGTACAATCTGTGCAATGACATTTTGGCATACACGCTGACTACATGTAACAAGCTTGGCTCACATATCACTCTATGTGGTTCCACACCAGTTTCTTGGCCGAGTGGAGGTGGTCCGCCCAAACGGATTAAATATCCTGGAGGAAGCAGCTCAGAGCCTCGAGGTATAACTACTATCCACATAACTCATTTTTACAAATATTTTCCAACCCTCCACACAAAAGTATTACCTTGAATCGTTGCTGTTTTTACTTTGTTTTATTAGAGGTTAACTTCATTTTAGACTTTTAGGAATGTTAGCTCCAAACATTGCTTGTAGTTGATTATTATGGTGTTGACTTTTGACTTGAGCCTCGAGCATGTTAACTGATGACATTAGCTTGAATTAAACTGAAAACGTAAACTACAGTACAACTTGTACAAGTGCTGTATCTTAGTGTGTTCAATTACTAGCTTGATGATTACAAGTTACTGAACATTGTTAGTGTAAAGCAGGGGTGGCATGTGATTTTCAAAAGTGACAGATGATTTCTTAGATGAAATAAAAATAAAATACAAATGTAAAAATCCATCAATCCATTCTCTGATCTGCTTCTCCTCACTAGGGTTGTGGGTGAGTTAATTGGAGCCTCTCAGCTGTCTTTGGGCGAGAGGTGGGGCACAACCTCAACTGCTCGCTAAGCAATCGCAGGGCACAAATAGACAAACATCCAATCACTTACGTTCACACCTAGGGACAATTTAGTCTTCAATTAACCTACCATGCAATTTTTGGGACTGTGGCAGGAAACCCATGCAGGCGTGGGGAGAACTTTCAAACTCCACACAAGGCCTGGATTTGAACCCACGACTTCTGCACTGTGAGGCAGATGTGCTAACCAATCAGTATCGTGCTGTACAGTAAAATAGTTGAATAATTCAAACTTTTAATTTATTTTTGATTTTATAATTCCCAAATGTACGGAAGCGTATTGCATTCACTTGGAAAAAAAAAAATCCTGTTTTTCTGACAAATTTTTGGGGGGGAGCTTTGTTTTTTTTTTTCTGTTTAAAAAAAGTATATTTTACTCTGTTTTTCTGAATGTTTTTTCTTCTTCTGTTTTTCTGAGTAATTGTTCACTGTTTTATAAAATAATTTTTTTAAAAAGGGTTTTCCCTCAGAGATTAGCGAACAAACCACAATACAGTATACTGATTCATTCCTTTAATGAGAGCCAGTAAGTAAACATGACCATCTTATTGCATATGGAGGTATGCGGGAAAGTGTCCGCTTCCGCTATTAGCGAGTTGGCAAATCACTTGGAGTTCAGAGGTTTAAAAAAAAAAACTCAGAAAAACAGAACGCGAGCTCTGTTTTTCTGAAATTTTTTTTTTCTGTTTTTTGGGAGAAAAAAAATCCCTGTTTTTTAAATATTTTTTTTCCTCTATTTTTCTGAGTACTTTTTCTTCCTGTTTTTCGGAATAATTTTTTTCAGCCTGTTTTGAGGGAATATTTTTTGACAGAAAATAAATTCATAAAATAAAAAATACTCAAAAAAACAAAGCGCCCTCAAAAAATTTGTCAGAAAAACAGGAGGTTTTTTTTCAAGTGAATACAATACGCTTCCATACAAATGTAACCATTTTAAAATAAATATTCTTAAATTTATACATAATGTAACATTTTGTATTTTATTTGTTTTTATTTACAATTAATAAATTAACCAATTTACTTAAAATAACTAAAAAGGAAGAAATGCATTCTAATTATCCAGTTTTAGGAAGCGGCGCCCGCAATAAGAAATGTTGGTTGGCAACTTGGCATGAGTAAAGAGTGGAGGGTGCCATACTGTATGCGGCCCCTTGGCCATACTTTACATCCCCTGGTGTAAAGGCAACATAAAAAAGGATACATTTCTCGTATTGGATCTCATTTGAAGGTGTACATGTTGTAGTAGCAAGTGTCAAGCTGTTCTCTGTCATCCACAAGACTCCTGACCCGTACTCCTCAGAAAAGGCTGCAAAGAAGAGCAAAGTCCATCTCTTCGTGTCCCTGAGTGGGATTGACATATTGGAAAACAAAACCAAGGTGTGCAACTCCAACCCCAGACTTTAAAACATCCTTGCATGTAACGTGACTTTGTCCTCCTGTCAGTTTCTGCTGTACACCTGCCCCCTCCCTTCTATTTCCTTCTGCGCCATCTTGCCCTCGTCGCCCAAAGTGTTCGGCTTTGTGGCCAAGCACCCTGCGGTAGACGCGTACCACTGCTACTTGTTCAAGAGCGACACTTTGGTGAGTATGCATTCGTTCACACAATTGGACGGTGGACCCCAACTTCCAAAACTTGTTCCCAGGCGCACGTGCTGGTCTCCGCCGTCGGCGATGTCTTCCGAGCCTCCAAAAAAGAAGAGAGCGTGAGAGGCAGTCGAGACCTGATAGTGGAGGCCCTCAGGCACAAGGTCGGCAGCTCTGCGGCCATATTGTTGGAACGGCATGTCCACTACTATGCTGCATTCTCACTGTGGTCACTTTCAGAACAAAATGCTGCAAAAGGAGAATTCTGAGCTCAAGAGGAGGCTTGTGGACAAAAACAACCGACAATGAGGATACTGACGTTCTGCATCTCCATGTAAAATGATTAATTGCACTATTCATTTTGACCATAGATTATCCTTTAGTATGACAGCGGATGGCTACGTTTAAGGTAGCACAGGTTGTGTTTGAGCAATAAACCTAATTACATGCATTAAAGTAAAGCTTTTAATAAATGTTTGCGTATCACATTTACATGTCAAAAATATTGGGGTAATTTTTTTTTCCATTTTAAATTATGCAAGTAATTAACTGATTAGAAAAAGAGGAGGATGAGCGTGTGCAGTGGAGCAAAAAATGTTGAAGACGTCCACATAACATTAAATGTCAAAAGAATTAACACATAACCTGGTGCTCTTAAAATTTGGTGGGGAAAAAATGTTGATAAAAATTTTTTTTTTTGTTAAGCGATTAATCCTGACAAGCTCACTTGTTGACTACAAATTAAATGGAATTACTTTGAGTAGGGTGTTCAGCACTTTGAAATGTATTTTGCATTGTTCTTGTTTTGCATCACTTTTGACTAGTGCTGCCAAAATTAAAACCTTAACTAATTAATTAATCACAAAGAATTATTGTATTAACGCAGATTAATCATACTGTTAATTTTGACCGTAGATGATCCTTTAGCTGACAAGAGTAGCACAGCTTGTGTTTAAGCAATAAACATAATTACATGCATTAAAGTGAAGCATTTAATAAATGTTTGGGTATGACATTCAAAATATTAGTTCATGTCGAACTATCGGGGTATTTTTTTCCCCCCATTTTAAATTATGCAAGTAATTAACTGATTAGAAAAAGGAGGATGAGCGTGTGCAGCGGCTAACATTTAATGTATAAAAAATTAACACAACAGCTGCTCTTTAAATCTGGCGGGCAAAAATATTGATTATAAAAAAGGCTTTTTTTAATCAAGCAATTGGTGGTGATTAATCAAAATTGGAAGATGTGATTATTCTGATTACAAAATGTAACCGTTTAAATTGACAGCTCTACTTTTGATTGAATTGCAGTGGAACGGACACAACATTTTGTTTTAACATATTATCAATGAGTTTAAAAAAAAAATGTTTTCCCTCTAATCAGCGTGTTGCAATAATTGTTCATATAGAAAATAAAGATCATTCAGAAGGCCTAAAAATATTTTTGGGACGTCAGTGGATGTCTTGAAAAGACACGAACTCATGAACCTTGTGGCAGCCGAATGTCAAAATATTATTAGCGGTTTTCATAATTCAACCCATTTGAAAATTTGGTGTTGCTCCCAAAAATTGTCAAAAAATAGTTTGCATAACAAAATCAACTATGTCCTCAAAAATCTTGACATCGCTGACACTCTTGATGAACTGTTCACTGATGAAACATTCTGTTCTGTTTATTTATCTCATACTCTCAATACTATACAGACACAATAAATTCACCAGTAAAATTGAAAATTTGATTAAAAATCAACAACAACAAGTAAAATTAAAATAAACAATATTAACCATCTTATACCCAAATATAATAAACAGGTGTGCGTATGAGAAGGGGCAGGAAGAAGCATGTTAGCATGTCTAGCTTATATTAAATATTGAAGTCTGTTTTCCTCTATTCTGGTACATAACATCACTCCGTAGCTTTTGTTATTTGTGTTTAGCCTGACAGTTAGATTTTTACTGCACAGAGAGATTCAAAGTAGACTCTTTTCTGTCCCTCTGCAGGCTGCATCATCATCATCGCATCATTCGGGACATGACGGGTCTTGACCTGACGTTTAAGATCAACTTCCTCCCATCCTTTCCCTGATGACTGAGCAGAGTGAACTAGACACTCCGTTTCCGTCTTTTGTACTCACATTTTTACTACACATTTCTTTTGCCCTTTAAACATTTGTAGTATCTGATGCAATGATTGTATAATATTAACACAGTTTTTATCTTTGTATTTTTTGCAAATGTGGCAATAATTTCCCCCAGGCATTTGTCTTAATATCGTCCTTTTTTTGTCCTCTCCAGTCACTGTGTCAAAGGTATGAAATCAACATGTTTTCTTTGCTCCCTGATTCAACTACTAGAAATATTTAATATATATATATATTTTTGGGGGTAATTTACTGTCATAATAAATCCCACAAAACTACCAGTCAGTTAGAAATGAATGGGTCTGGATAACCACAATGTATCCCAGACGTGATTTTAAGATTTTACTTCTCACCAAATAAACCGCATATCGTCTATTTAATAATGACAGTGTTAAAAATAGTACATAATAATGTATAACAATAATGTGATAAATGAACCCACAACCACAATGTTTTCCCAATGACATCCGCATTTTCTTTTGCATTCCAGTACACGATAAAGTAAATTGACTGCAGTTACTCCACCTGGTGGAGAGCCGTTAGATTGCAGTTTCTTGAACCTTTTGGCACCCTCTTAACTCATTCACTGCATTGACAGCTTTAGACGTCAAAAATGTATTTGAACTATTTCTGTTAGTTTAGCATTTTTTAAGTATGAAAACCTAGAAAAAAATTGGTATTGTACATTTAGAACAGATAAAAAATTTGTGATTAATTGTGAGTTAAAGTAATGTGATTAATTAAAATTTAAAAAATTAATCACCTGACAACCTAATTTATAATCTTTTCTTTTTTTAAATAATCTTTTTTCAAAAACCTAATTTTTAATAATCTTTTCTTTTCATTTTTAAAATAATATTTTTTCCAAAAAAGAAAAGGTTATTAAAATTAGGGCATCAGGCGATTACATTTTTTTAATTGTAATTAATCGCATGACTTCAATAGTTAACTCATGATTAATCACAAATTTTATATCTGGTCTAAATGTACAATATTTTTTTTCTTACTTTTAACAAAAGTGGGGAAAAAAATGTTAAACTAATAGAAATAGTTAAAATGATTTTTTTGATGTCTACAGCCGTCAATGGCAGTGAATGAGTTAAAATAATTGCAGTCTTTTTTTTTTTTCTATTTTGATTTTTTGATGTCTACAGCCGTCAATGGCAGTGAATGAGTTCAAATAATTGCAGTCTTTTTTTTTTTTCTATTTTAATTTTTTGAATGAATCACCTCATGATGCACATGGTTAAAAATGTTTGTGTTTCCTGTAAAATCTGGGGGAGGGGGGAATCCTTTATGCAATTATTTTATAAATAGGTGTTTTGTTCACATGGTAACATTACATCTCATTTGTAATTTGGACAGAGAGACAACATATGAAAAAAAGACGTGTGGGATATCAGGCTGTCAGCATTGCTATGCTTTATGAGCCCTCATCATGTAGACGCAACACACCCTGTGTTTTTGTTATTCTCTTTGGCCCACCTAATAGGCTGTAAAGCCACAGACAATAAGAGTCACATCACTGCCAAACCAACCGAAACAAATTTGCTGCTATGGCACCTAAATTCCCCTCACAGGGTGAATAAAGTTTATATTTGTCTCTTGTTTACCCTGCCATCGCCCCTTTTCACTCTCTTTCCCCATATTTGGATTCGTTTTTGTGTTGTCGTGACTCTTCTCCCTGACCTATTCCTCAGTCTGTTGTTCCACCTTTTCCTCATTTTGCCATCTTCCAAAAATAAGCCATTAATCTTAGTTCATCCAGACTAGATACTAAATTTAGATCGTTCCTGCCAAGTATGCTGCATGCTGAAGCTGAAAGGCACTTTGGCCAATAAAACAGTGTAAAATAGGATTTGCAGGCTACTTCACTTATATTTTACAGGTGGAACATTAAGTTCTCACAAGGGAGGAATCTTCAGAGTTAATTTCACAGCATGTAAAACCAGGAGGAGGGATGCACTTGTAAACACTGGCATTCTGACCTCCTGTCTGAGAACAGGAACTTATAAAGAAAAGTGAGGAGATTATAAAGTGCGTATCGTTAGGGATTCTGCTGGTCTCTCCGGGGTGGATTTGTGGGCGAGGAAGGTCTCCTGGAAAGCTTTCTTGGGGGGAAAATGCCTGTAATAACAAAGATGTGGAGGGTAAGGTGGGGGCTTGTGGAGGTGCATGGAGAACTTGCCTTTTAAGGGGGTCCGCTCTCTCTTGTGCAAGCCTTGTGAGCTCATGCGCAACCATCACAACACCGAACAGAGTAGTTTCAAAATAAACAAGAGCAGAGAAACACATGTGGAGCACTTTCTTTGCTGCCATAGTTTGCTCCTTTTTCAGGTTTTCTTGGCCGAATGGATCACATGTTGTGTACATACTCGAGCACACTGAACAAGAGTCTGAGGCTGCGTCAGCGGCGTGACGAGCATCCTATCACCGCTGTGGTTTTCCAGACAATACCAACAATGTGCTTTGGGAATGAGCCGGCCAAGGGGAGGCCGCCTGCATCTGGGGGCAGGAAGCCCAAGGAGATGAGATGAGACGAGGGGAGGGGAGGGGAGGGGGGGTAAGAACAGAGAGGTGATTGTGTATATATAAGAGTGAGGTAACCTAGTTGAGCGGCAGAGGCAGGGCGGGCAGGAGAGGGAAAAGGAGATGTGTTCTTGGGATGGGAGGAGTTGAAAAAAAGTGAAGAAAGTGTAGATGGATTCTGTAGAGTCGAATAAGGAATAAGTCAAGTAGGGAAGCGTGCGTGGGAAAAGCAGAATAATGGGTCTGCACGTGCCAGAATGGAGTTGAGTAAGAGGTGTTTTTAAAGTGTACTTGGAAAGGAAGGGAGGGGTGAGCATAGCAAGTCCAACCAAGCTGTACCAGAGCCAGGAAAAGGGGAAGGGCCTCCATCTCCTTGTTTTCTAGCTGACAAAAACAGCTGCCCGGGAGCCCGATCTAGAAGCTTTGCGGCGGACCAAAGGTGGATAGGAGGGGGGGAGACGTCCCTGAGGTCAGGACCCGTCCGCCTACATGGGTTGCGTCCTGAGCTCGGACTGGTGCGGGGAGGACGTGGTGCAAGCCGTGCCGGTGGTCAGGAGCACGTCTATGAGGAGTCGGAGCCTGGAGAGGAGTGACAGCGGCAGGATGAGGCCGATGAAGGTCAGTGTGGGAATTTCCATCGCTGCGTTGCATTACACAGTAATTGAAATTGACGGCTACTCTAAAATATCATTCACAAAAACATTTATGTTGAGTTGTCTTTAATGTTTATAAAAACTGTCTTCCATGATGACAAAAACATGTATGTTGTGAAGACTCGATTATTTTCAATGTTTGCAAAAAGACACACATATGTAAATTATCTTCAGTGATGACATGTAGCCTACTGTTAGTTTTATCATTGAAGCCTAATTGTCATATTTACAGTATAAACATGTATGTGACTAAATTATTTTCAGTGATGATGAAAACATGAATTTGAGCATTACTTTATTGTCAATGTTTACACACGTGTAGCCTATGTGACCAAATTGTCTTCAATATAGATATGTGACTAGCTATCTTAAGGGATAACAAAAACACATTGAAGACTAAATTGTCAAAACTAAATAATGCATAAGGAACTGAATTGTCTTCACTGTTTACAAAACGGTTTTATGGAATTTAAATTTTTGAGTTTACAATGTGTTTTATGTTCATTTATGACATAAACGTGACTAAATTGTCTTTAATGATGACAAAAAGTACAGTATGTGTATGTAATGTATCGCTGTAAGAAAAAACGGTTTCAACTAGAAAAACTTAAAACTTAAATCTAATCGTTCCATTTTGAAATATATCGAGACATATCTAATTGTCTTTTATTGGAGAGATAATGTCTGTAAAATAACAAAAAGTCATTGCATAATTGTCTCTCAAAATGAGCCGTATGCCATATTGAATCGACTTGGAATCCCAACCAAATCGAACCGTTACACTGTCAAATGGAATCGTCCTCGCATCTTTTCGCAGCCCACATATTGAAAACCATGTACAATTGTCTTATGTGGACAGATGCACTAACCTTGTAGTTACGTATGTTGTTGGCTGTTTACAAAAACATGCATTGGACGAAAGTGTTTCTTCAGTGTTCAGGTGGTTACAAAAGCACAACTAAATTATCTTCAGTGATGACAAAATTCATGTATGTTATGTCAGCGAAAAATTTTTCTTTCATGACAAAAAACATATTCTGACATCATTGAATGCTCGTAATTATATTTTAAATCAGTATCAACTGTGATGGCGTAATGACTTGTCCCAGACTATGTTAATGGGATGACAAACTTTTAGACAAAGAAGTGAGAAGTCATCCGATTTTACAGATGTGACTTGATGATGATGACATCGCCATCCCATCGCACATCTGTTGTGACACAAAAGCAGTGTTGCAGTGTGTGATGCGGTCAAGCGCTGTAATGCAATGACACACTGATAACGCACAATGAGGCACTCTGGCTGATGGATGAATAATGTCGAGAAGCTAATAGTCAGTGAGTACTGCTCTTGTCAGTGACAAAGAGGAAAGATGTATGGCTGTAACAAATAACGGTTTCAACTCTGTTACAAATGTAGGCCTATGTGCCTGCTTGCGTCTTTGTCTCCTGAAACGAAACGTTTGCCTTTTGCCATCTGTGCTCCATATTTAAATACGTACGCTTGGTTGCACCACAAGTCCCTGCGGGGCCAAAATCACATGGCGAGCACTGTGGGAATGCGGCGCCCTCTGGACAACGTCAACTGGCGGCGAATGACCCCTGCTAGAGTAAATGTCTGGGAAGCAGCCCGATCCCACTAAGAGATGTTGTCTCTTCTATTTATGGAAGTTTTTTTTTTTTTTTAAAGCACTTGTTTGCCTCAAGGTTTTTGGTGTGTGTGAACTTTGACTTCCTGTAAATATTGGATATTTATATGTAATCTAGGCATGTGTTCCACAAATCTTACACTTTTGAGTGGATTTCTGTCGAGCCTTTACAGTTGACCATGAGAGGAAATTCAAAGTGGACTCTTTTTCTCTCTGTGAATGAATCTTTTAACTGGCAATGCAATCAGTGTACTGTACCTTTTTACTTTAACACTAAGTTGTTATTGTTTTTACTGAGCAGCCATGAGTGTACCCAAGTACCAGGTAATTTAGAAGAAGCTAGGCTAATTGCTAGCTTTTAGCTGGACAGCAGTTGCAAAGTAAAAAAAACAAAATAACTCTCCTTGTGTTTATTGTACAATTTTGACACAACTGATTTATAATTGTAAATAATGATTTAATAGATATAACCTGTTTTCCAAACAGATCGAGGGGAGGGGAAAAAACACCTTTACACGTCAGGGTAATTTTGAGACTCAGGAGTGTTGACTTTGATTACAAGAGAGGAAAAATGGTCAATTTTGGCCCTATTACGCTCAGGGACAGCGCTACACTGGGGCGAGGGGGTGCTATAGCCCATTCAGAAATCAGCTAGTGTAGCCCCATTTAAGCTCCAACAGCCTTC
Source organism: Vanacampus margaritifer (assembly GCF_051991255.1). Taxonomy (NCBI): domain Eukaryota; kingdom Metazoa; phylum Chordata; class Actinopteri; order Syngnathiformes; family Syngnathidae; genus Vanacampus; species Vanacampus margaritifer. Next base: position 26,345,952 of record NC_135432.1, on the reverse strand, counting down.
TATTTGATATTCTAAAATACATTGACAAATTATTGTGTCAGTCAAGCCCCCGTTAGCCCTAGAAGAGAGAGAGAGAAAAATCCTGGAGCCATGCCTGGCTACGCTAAAGCTACATTTTCAAATTTCAAATTTCTTATTTTTGCCATCATATTTTTGTTATAACCAAACACGTTGATTTCATCCATCCATTTTCCGAACCGCTTATCCTTTCAATGTTTACTGATCTTGTGAAATTTGGTGGTGTGTAAAAAAAAAACGGCGTCAGTTTGCTGGAACGCCCAGCCTGGCACAGAACGGGCGGCCAATTTCTGACACGCTAAATGAGGCTCTTACCGGCACCAAAACGAAGATGCGCAAGTTTTTACACCCAAGCGCATGTGCGCTCTCCACCAAAATTTACCCCATAGTGTTTGTATGACTTTCAAAGCATATATTTCATGACAACTCTACCACCTCAAAAGCCTCACTGCAAATCCCTGGCAAATTACTAGCATGCTAGCATGCTCAACTAACATTCTCATGTTCTCACTCATCTTCCAGTAAAGAGTTGGCCACCACTGAAAACTTGAATAGGAATCACTTTTGCTTTTTGTTATTAGAAAAACAAATCCGACTTGACATTGTGATGTTTTATATCACATGCACCCATCTCTCTCTGTAATTTTCATGTGAACAACAACGTTTAGATTGACTCAGACTGCGGCCTGGAGCCCGCAGGCATTCACTATAAACACACCCGAGACAGGAAGGAGCACTGAGGGAACAGCTATTGGTAAATATAGAATCGCTTCAGACTAGAACACAACTGAGGACATTCTCTCTCGGCCATGTTAGTGGAAAAACAAACAAACAAACAAAACTCAAGGTGTATTCAAGTCCGAGTGTGGTTGCTTTATACTGTAGGCTAGATTCCTGTGGTTTCAAAACAATCATATGGACCAAACTCTGGGCTACATTTAGAAGTCTTGTTTTTTGATGCAGGGCAAAAGCAAAGAAATAATCGGTTTCCTTTTACACTCTCCAAACGCCCAAAAAACAATGTTTCACAACCTGTACTTGTCCAACGCACACATTCTGCTACATACATAGTGAAATGGTCTTGTGACTTGTCTCATTGTATTCACAAATTTGCAGTATTTGCTCAGAAATGTGGGCATGTTTAGGTGAAGCCATGATTTGCAGTGAATGCTGCATATTCATGCTCAAGGTAGCCTATATTTTGTCTTTTTCTTAGCTCAGGTCACATCAAACCAATAACAATATTGCTGCGGCAGCATCTTGGAGTTAAGAAAGTACGTTGACATGAGTTAGTAGTTTTATTAAGACAGTAAGAAGTTCTTTGCTTGCCCATCTTGTGGCATCTATAGGCCATTAAAATAAATACAGTAAATAATAATAATCATATATATCCATCCATTTTCTTAACCGCTTGTCCTCACAAAGGTCGCGGGGGGTGCTGGAGCCTATCTCAGCTGGGTACAGGCAGGGTACACCCTGAACTGGTTGCCAGCCAATCGCAGGGCACACAGAGACGAACAACCATCCTCACTCACAATCACACCTATGGTCAACTTGGAGAGTTCAATTAACCTGACATGCATGTCTTTGGAATGTGGGGGGAAACCGGAGTACCCAGAGAAAACCCACGCAAGCACGGAGGAGAACATGCAAACTCCACCTAGGAAGGCCGAAGCCCGGACTCGATCTCTCTTTGGTTTCTTTGGAATAGAAATAACAAAATGAAAGTGTCGGAGATAAACAGAAACACGTGAGCTAGTCGTCCGGCATGCTTTCTTGCTTTTAAACAGCTGCACTTTATCAGCACCCTGGCTTAGTGCACACAATTCAGCCCAGCTTCTTTAGCCTCCACCTCTTCCTCCTCCCCTCATTTCCTGTTGGCCCCCACTTAATCCTTTTTGTCATTTAGCCTCGTCCACCACTGGTCCATGTTGCCTCATTTGGACAGAGCAGACAACCACATCCTAAATGATGATGTATTTATTAACATCTAAAGTCATTCGACCTTACCCACCTTCAGCCACCAACTCCATTTCCTTTCCACGAGGGACCCTCCCCCACTTTGGTGACCGAACCATGGCCTCATTCCAACCCCAAGCATCGGTTTCCCGCCTCTCGATCCGCATTACTTTTACATTTACGTCAGTATGACCTTTTCTCCTGTGACCTTTCATTTTGAACCCACCTATCAGACTCACCGCCCTCTTTAACCCCCTTTCAAGTTGCAAAAAAATTGCTGTAAATTCCGAACTAACTTCCAAAGGAAAAAAACAAACAAAATCCAGACATTCCATACGTATTACCAAGAGGCATGGACTGCATTAGCGCATGCTTTATGCTCAGAATCGGCAATACATTCTCCCCTGATTGGAAAGGATACAGTTACCCAACATCATACGTGTGCATGCCATGCATATAACATAAACATAAAACATATGGCAAACATATATATTGCTGCAGAGAAATAAAGCTCTCATCTGTCATACAGAAATGCAGTTGTAAAATTTTCACCACTAGATGGTAGTGCTAGCACACTTACCTGGTGTTGAGGATTCAACACTATGGCCTGATCACTTTTTTAATGAGAGAAAATGGATGGTGGGCTCCACTGTCTAATAAACAAACAAACAAAAAAATATATATTTCAATGATAATGTTCTAGACAAGCAAACATAATTAGTGATTCATTAGTAAACTTACCAACTAAACTACATTTTTGGCTATTGTGTACTTTTGACTGGTCATGCCACTTGTTGCTTGGCAGAATGCCAGGCCTTATTTCAAGGTATCATATTCGCACTGTTGGTGGCCGTTTCATGATCACAGCTAGACATGAGAAATTTAGAAAACTGCCATTAATTAAATGTAGTTTCAAGGAATGATATTCTGTGATATATAGTTTTTATTATTATTATTATCTGTCATCATTTATTTTTGGAAATTTTATGTATCAAAAGTAGTAGTGGTATTGGTTCTTGGTATAGGCATTGGTGACTACTTAAGAATTGAATACTCATACTTGTAGCAGTCTAAATAAAGTGGTATTGAGCCCTAATTATTATCACTGTTGCCCAAAATCAATTTAGATAATCTGTGCCCCTGCAAAACATCTGAAAAGAATCTAACTATGAATTATGAATTGATTGATTGATTTTATTGAACATATAAACTATGAAAATACAAACTAAAAGAAAGAAATGGATCATCAATAGATGTTATAGTCCAACGCAGTTTACATGTCCAAAGGAGTAGAAAGATGTTTATTATTTTCAATAATACATATATCGAAAATAAAAACAAAAGTTAATGCATGTTTATATCTGATTTGCGTATTTTTCAAACACAATAGTTTTTGTTTTAAACCTCTCTTTGAACACAGCTAATGATTCATACTTTTTAAATCCTATTTCATAATAATTGTTCCATAAATGATGATACATTTTACAGTTTGTTCTCATCTTGGATATTTTCAAGTGACTTGTTCCCCTTATAACAGCAAACCTCTGATTATTGGTTCAAAAGAAATCTAATATGACATATGTGGATGTGGATCTTAAACCAGTTATCTGGAACTAGTGCAATACAATTATTATTATTATTATTTTTAAACATGTACGTTGTATCCAAAACATCCAAACTTTTAGCGACAGTGCTTCAACTCACCTGATAGGTAAACTAGCTTGTCTCCACCTGATGAGTAGAAGCACCTGTGGCTAAAGCCAAACTGTTTCAGAGTTTTTATACTTGAATTCCCCAATTTACATCCATACTGTACCTACGACTGTTTGGGGGAATTTGAGCCAAGCCGAAGTGGTCGTTCTCGCGCTCCCTCTCAAGAGCGACCAATGGGACGGCGTTTAGAGTTAATGTCACGCCCCCAGAGGCAAAATGCCGCGCGTGGCCCCACCCTGTTGCTGCAGCCCACTACCACCACAGATGAGGGTGGACCGGAGCAGAGCAAACAAGTGATCTCATAGCAGCAACAGCAAAAGTGTGAGGCCGTGTTCGTGGAAGCTCACCTCGGCATGAGGGGCCCCCGTTGAAAGTTCAACCACTGGAAGCATGTTTAGCGGGAAAGGGAGTAAGGTAAGAGCAACTAGTGTGACAGTCGGGTGAAAGCACTAGTGTACAATCCAACAGACTAGTGAGTTGTTGAATGAGTGATGGGCACTTTGGATTGTGTTGCATGTTTTTCGCGTGAACTTGACGTCATTTCAAGTTTTCAAGTTCTCTCACAGATTCGTTGTTGCGTTGTACTTGATTCCAATGACACACGCGTCTTCGGGAGGGGTGGGGGGTTGGAGGGGGTCATATGATGCATTAAATAGTCCGCTCCCACCCCACCCACCCCACCCCTTCACCCCTCAGGGTTACTGCGTCAGAGTAAGTCATTTGTTGTGAATGCCACACAGTTAAAGGATTAACAATGAAACTCACCAGCGCATGTACATGTGTGTGCACGTACGGTCTATTTGTACAGTGTTTCCCAAACTTTTTTGAGCCAACATTAGAAAAAAATGATTAATTATGCACTTTATGGTATCTAGTGGAAGAGCATGTAATAGTTTCGTCTGTCACAATATCTCACTGTCATAAACAGTAAAATCGGTGTAAGTGTAAATTAAACTCCCCTAGTGTTAAATTGAACACTTTCCCTGAGATTATACAGTTCTCACCAGTTTTGAGTTAAATTTACACTTCCAAAAGTGTAATTTTTAAGTGAAATTACAACACCCATAGTGTTATTATTTGACACACAAACGTTAACTTTTTGCACTTTAAAGTGTTATCTACTTTCACCTATCAGTGTTATTTTTTAACACTTATAAGTGTTATTTCCTTTCATTTTTTGGTATTAATTTATCACAGTTTTATTGTCACTTTCAACCACAAAGTGTTATTTTCATTCCTTTTTTGTGCTAATTTCTCACAGTTTTAGTGTTACTACTTGTCATGTTTGTATTTTCCAGCCCAAATGGAGACAGTGGGACTCTAACCTAGTACCTAGCACTTGATTGGGGGGCAACAACACTAACAAGTACGCCACGAGATAGTACATGTTTGTTGCCGCAAAATTCTTTCTTGTAGTTCTAGTTCCCGCACGACTCACGGTAAATGAGAAAAGAGAGAAAAGAGCTCGGATGTATACGGTAACTCAGCCTGGAGTCAATGAGTTTGACTCGTTGAAATAACACCACCCGTAGAGCTTTTTCTTCACTTTGAGTGTTCAAATAATAACAAAATCAACACCCAGCAACTCAAAAATAATTAATACTAGATTTTTAACTCACTTTAACACTACAGAATTAGCTGTCAAGTTAATTTGAAGTGAACATTATTTGCGGACCAGTGAAGTGAAAAATACTTTCCCATGGCACTCTGGTTGAGAATAACAAAATTTCTCTCCTCACTGTCATAGGCCGCAAATCACCTTTTTGACATGAGCAGAATATGTAAACTCACGCACAGTCTTATTTCATAATTAAAGCCAGACACATGTTCCAAGCATGTGGAATATGGGAATGTTCGTATGCCACAGTGGTGCATGTATTAATGGGTACATCAGGGAATGCTGCCCTGCCTCCAGCTGGCGGCGCCTTTTATCCTTTGTTTTCAATATTGATTTTGTATTTAATACAGATCCAAAAAGTTAGCATATGCAGCAATGAAATATATCATCAGCCTTCGAGTCTTATAATTTTTTGCAGTAACTTCCTTCATGTCTGTTTGCCTGACTTCACGCTCCTGTTCCCAGATGTATTTTCTATTAAACATTTATATATAATTGATTCAATTATGAAGGTTATGCGTATAATTAAATGGCTCATAACTTATTTATGTTTTTTGGGGGGGAGTATTTCCTAGTCTGCCTGACTTCCTGTTCCTGGTCCCAGATATTTTCCTAAATACAATTTAGTGGTTTAATTGGGGAATGGAAATAAATGAACAAACAAGTCTCATAATCCTTATAATGTTCTTTTTGAAGTAATTTCCTGAGCATATGTCAGTTAATAAATTGTGTTACTGTCAGCTCTATGTCCAGGGGCATAGCACTGTCAATCTGATTCAAATAGCATAGACTGACTTGTAACCATTTTTAAGTTGGTCTTTCTTTGCGGCAGTTATGATTGATGCCTATGAATTAAAAAATATCCATCCATCCGTAACACTTACTGTATGTTCATGAGGCTCATGAGAATCGAACCCCGCACATCAGAACTATTTTAGGGCAAGATTTGCTCCCCACTAGGACACCGTGCTGTACCCTGCTGTGAAAACGTGACCACAAATAATTCACCTCACATTCATCCTTCATTCAACTTTGCACTTTCATTTCATTTGCTGCACCTCACGTCACTCACCAGGCCTGGCTCCGCTTTTGTAGTCCAAACTCACTAACAATCACAGATACTACTGTAGAACATGAGAATGGCAACCCCAGGTGAACAAATATAATGCCTGCGCATCACATGCACGTTATTGTGTTTAGCAATACAAAACCTTTTTATATTTCTTTATTCATTTATTATCGGATTCCTCGATTAATCAAGGGGATAGCGGGTAGAAAACTGGATTGTAAAAATATTCAACAGCTGTATACCTAGTTACATATTTGATCGATTACCGCTACATGTTTTACTGCGATTAAATAAATGTTACACTTGTGTGACCATTATAATGTTTAAAATAGAGATGCACACAGCATATCTGTCTATCCTCTTTTCTGTTTAAAATGTAACCACCCGTCCGTGAAATATGCAGATTACCCATAATGCATTCTACATCTTCAGCATCCTTAAGCGTGGGACTCTTGTTGACATCGTGTAGGTGTGTGCGTGCGTGCGTTCGCGTCTACCTGTCAGCATGATTAATGATTGTTGTTTTTGTTGGCTCTACATCATGACGCCTTGTCAGGGTCCCCATCCTGCCTTACGACGTAAAGAACCACCAGCAGGCAGATAACATTGTCTGCAGTGCCACTGAGCTTTCCTCCGTCAATAGCGCTGTTATTAGTAAAATTCTAAAACCTAATTTGATGTGTGACCCTGGGAAGAAATTTTTATCATGAATGTCTGCTTAAAAGTGGGAGTAAATGAAAAGATTAATGGTGTGTGTCTGGGATAGTTTGCATTACAGGGTGTAACTGTGATTGCTGGATACGAGGAGGCTGTTCTTTCCAGGTTTCCACTCTCACCTTAATTTAGCCAGCAGCGTTAAAGGAAGCATATTATGCATTTTTTGGTGCAAATTTCACCACTGGAAAAATAAATCTGACACTTGTGACACTCATCTTGAAATGACTGTTTTGAGGGTGTGGTTCTGTCTCATGCAATGGAGTCGCTGTTCACTGCCAATGGGCATTTGTTACAGTGGTGACTGGGGCAGGGGGTGGATGGTGCTTGGTGGTTACGACTGAGTGGCTGAAGCACAGACTAAAATTGCAGCTCTGCTTACCTTTTGGCTTTGATACGATAGCCTTTCGGTGTAGATGGAAAAAAAAATCAAAACTCCATGATGTCCCCTTTAAGATAGCTTGAGATGTAAATGACGTCCAACGTGATCTCCAAGTAGCAACAGCTGTTTTCTTCCAAGCTGACTGATGCTTGGATGATGCCATCCTCTCACTGGGCCCACTTCATTGCACACGCTTAGCATTTTTAAAGCAAAACAGATGTTGCATTTTGCTGGTAAACATGAACGAATGCAGCTGGACTGTCAGTACTGGTCCTTTGAGAAAATTTTCTGTGTGTGTGTGTGTACTTGTTTGTGTGCTAACAGCAGGAGTGCTGAAGAACGGAAGTGCTCCGTGGCGGTGCACTGACCTCACCTCAGGAACAGGCACTCTCTGTTCCCTTCCCTGCCTGTCCCACCCAGTGGACACACACACACACACACACACACACACACACACACACATGAATTAACACGCATGTAATAACTGGAGTGGATGCCAGTAAATGATGCTGGCATCCTGATAGCAACCCATGTGACAAAATTTCAATGGAGGGTGGGACTTACATAAGCATGATATAACAAACAAACCAATGAATGAATACAGCCACAGTTTTTCAACAGGAAAACAGTTGTTTTAGGTGGACGACGTACCATTAAAACTCTTCAGCACTCTCTTTAATTTTCTGATGTGCTGTTGAATTGAATGTCCTACTGCTAAACTGCTCTGACTGTAAAATAATCCAAGATTCTTATCATACTGCACTTTTTCTCAAGGTATCATGTCTGTGACAATCGTGACCAAAAATAATCTTTGAATTGTATTATGTTTCATGTGGGTAATAATCAAATATAATTGAAGACACACACAGTCAGTCATCACGATTAGATGGACACGTGTTTCCTGTGTCGCCATCTGCGGCCTAATCTGAGGTCACGATATCCAATCACCCTTTCGGTCATGCACCCCTCCCACACAATGGCCACACTTGTCCCACTTTGGGGCTATTTTTAGAGGGAAAGAAACGAGGAAGAAGCGAGGAAGCTTCACCAATGGCCATCACTGTGTCGATGTGTTTGTTGATTCATGTGCATGCGCGCACCTTGCCTTCTGTGTGGCTCGCTTGTACATGTGCGCAGCCCCTCCTTCGCTCAATCTTGCTACGGCTGGCGAGGAAAGGGAGGAATTTCGGGTTAGACAGCATCTCTTTGACTTAAACATCTCTGCTTTGTCTCAATGCTAGAGGAACTGAAAAGTAAGGAAAAAAGAGCTTTTGTGCATGTAGCACATGTTGAGGGGTCGTGGTCTGTCCTGGCATATGGGGTGATGCAGGGACGGGAATTAGAATAATTTCCACTGACTCTTTCAAAAAATACTCAAAAGTGCTTCTCAGTTGAGTTTTGCCGTTGGGCATAAATTAGATGTTACATTATTCTTGAGTTTGATGTACTTTTTGAATGTTTAAAAAAAAAAAAAAGTAAACTAAGCCCTATAATAATAATAATAATAATAATAATAATAATAATAGATTAAAGGTAGATAAAAGGCAAAATAATTCCAAGCAAGAGAGTGTGAAAAGATGCTTGTAATTTAGCTATGTATGAAATTGGTTTGCAATGTTTACATTGAGTGTAAATGCAGACTAGTCTCAGTTGTGGTATGCTTTGTAGCTTGCTGAAAAGGACACGTGTACAATGCAGCTGCATTTCCGTGTCCATTACTACAAAGAGTCCGTAATGTCTGACGGACAGTGTCTGGTTTATTGTGGTTGTGCATTAACTTTGTGGGTCAATAATTATATTTGTCTCATTTTGGATGTGTTTTACCCGCCAGCAACAACAATCTAACCAGAAACTTGAGTATTCTATCAGAGTGAGGAAGATGTTTTTTTTTTTTAACTATTCCAGTGGTGACAGTAATTACTATCCTGGGGACCGGCTTGTTTTTAAGTCCTGATCTGCTTACACTGTACCAGCTGTTTTCTGTTTCCTTCATTGTAAACCTTCCGCAAAGTTGTTAAAATGCTCAAATGTTTGGATCATGTAACGATCACCTTAAAACTACCTAATAGTAAGTTGAATAACTGTAGATCAACTATTTTAATGGTATATTAAGGACGGGCAAAGTATGGCTCGCTTAGCACTTCAATCCAGCACACTGAGCTTTTAGAATTTTCAGTTATTTTTCCTCATTAGATAATGGTTAATTGATTTATTTCAAATAATGATATATCATTTTTTTAATACACATTTACCCCCCCCCCCCCCCCCAATTTGATTGAATAGGTGGTTAGGTATTAACATTAAATTAATTATAAATAAATAACATACAAATTAAAAATAATTATTATTGTTATTATTATTACTATCATCATCATCATCATAAACAGTTTTAACTATGAATGATCCAGCCCATTTGTCTTGAAAATAAAAAGTGGCGCTTGAGCTCAAAAGTTTACCCACTACTGTATATTATTTATGTTTTTACTGGACCATCCAGGACACCTGAGCTGTGTCCTCACTATTCACTATATATAGTGTTCTATACAGTGTGGGGGTCACACTATTTTGAAGCGGTGTCCAGAGAGAAAAAAATATATAGTAGTGCACTCAAAATTATCCACAAAGCTCTTGGAAAAGAAGTGAGCATCGATGGTCACTCAACAGGTTGATATAGGCCACGATGCATTGCGAGCAGAAAATCAATGCACTGGTGCGTAATGACAGGTGCGAAAGTCAGGTGATGTGCGACGTGGAGCAATTAGTTAGCAGGCTGTCTGAATCTCCAAACAGAATGAGAGAACTATATACACTGTAGGCTACTAGTGCAGGACTATACAGTATGGTAAATGAGGGGTTAGGGGATAAGGGTGCACATTTGGGCTGTGTCCGAATGTCTGACATGCGCATCCGTCGCTAATGCTAAATTCTTAGATGCAAAAGCAGGAAGTAGTTGTAATTTCGGTGTCTTTCTGCTACATAAGTCCCTCCTACTACCGATTAGATGCGGATCCAAATGAGTACGCAAATGTGAATTCGGAAGTAAATAGGAAGTAAATTACTAGTTATATTCCCTTTTAGTGGTTTTATTGTATGAATCGCTATGACAACTGTGGGATTGACATAGACATGGCAAAAAACGGGACACCGAGAGAAGATGGACCTTTTTCACAAAAAAACAAAAAATATGTCAGCTTCCGGTCCTAGCTGTTTCTTCTTTTATTTGAAAACGTTTGTAATTAATTTGACCTTGACAGAGGTCTTTTATCTATCGCTTGTCGTCTCATACTAATTCCATCTTGTTATTGGAACATATTTATGTTCTAAATTTTCGCTAACCCTAACCGCAACTCACTCATAAAAGCATACATGAGGCTCACCATAACTTTAAGTTAGCACATTGTTGCTGTTAGCGAAACCACATTGGTGAAATAAACATTTAAAATAAGTGTTTGGCAGAATTCCTCTGTTTGAGAGGCATCAAGAGCACAATATAAAGCCAACCACAGGCAGCCGTGGTCAGTTCTGCATAACTCATGCTGTAGCTAGCTTCCCGCCAACTGGCTAAATTCAATATGTTTTTGTTATCTATGTTAGATTTATTATATAACAAATATAATTTAATGTTTACACACATTTTTATACATTATTCATTTTTTTTTGTCATTAAAGGGAAAGTAAAGAGAACATGTGTAACCGCATCCCACATTCAAAATAAGCTGGTAGAAAAGAATTCCAAGCCATTTACTTGTTGCTCTGCCTTGGTCAAATGACATGTGAGGGTTTGTTGTCTACAAGTGGTGCAATTTGAAAAAGCTAAGGTATGTGATGTCATGATGAAATGTGGCGACAGATTGTGTTCCAGTTCTACTGTACTCTATGCAAATTCGCATGCGTTATTGATTTGAATGAAGTGAATATCTATTATATTAGAAATCCTTCCAAAAGTATGATCAGCAGATATTTAATAATTGGTGTGACTTTTCCCGACACAACATGTTACATAACTAATCTGATCCAACCAGTGTGCCTACCGCTCCATCCACTTGTACTAAGAGCCACTGAACACAGCTGGTAGTGGGCAATGCCAACAAGCAGGCAGCTGTCCAAACAATGACCAGCCTCGAGAGCTGAGTCGGAGCGCCAGGATCATGGAAAAAGTGCGCAAACAATTTAGTGTCTTTGTTACCAAGGAGTCACCTCAGAGGAAACAAAAACTCTCTTGTTCAGAAGCAGATGAGTTAAAAACACTCCGTCACTTCTCCATACTTTTCCTTGTTTCCAGAAAGACACCTCCTTTTCACAAATGTTCCTCATCCTTTGCTAACATGCATCTAAGCATCCAAACTACAGCCTGTAGCCATGAGAGTGCTCATGTTCAGAGCCTTTGCTGTGTCACGTCAGGATCCATAAGACTGTGGTTAGCATGTCTGCCTCAAAATTCTGAGGTTAGTGGGGTTTGAACCTTGGATCTCAGCTTCCTGTGTAGTGTTAGCATGGTCTGCTTGTTCTTGAGCTAAAACACATTCCAAAAAGATGCATGTTAAGTTCATTGAAGATGCTAAATTGTCCATAAGTGTTAATTTGAGCGTGATCGGGTGTTTGTCTATATGTACCTTGCGATTGACCAGTCGAGAATGTACCCCAGATCTCACCCCAAATCACCTGGAATAGGTTCCTGCTCATCTGCGATGATTATGAGGACAAGCGCTATTGAACATGCATTGATGTTAGCTACCTTTGCTTTTATCTGATTACACATGCACATGTATATATATGCACACGCACGCACGCACGCACGCACGCACACACACACACACACACACACACAGATGTTTGTTTTACTATCTTTGTCGGGCCATGTCATTGACATAATGCATTTCCTAACCCCAACCATCAAAAATGATTGCCTACCCCTATTCCTTACCCTAACCTCAACCATAACCCAATTCAAACCTAAACTCTAAAACCAAATCTTGACCCTCAAAAAGAGGTCTAAACTTGCGGGGCCCAGCAAAATGGCACCACATGGATGGGTGGGCCCCACAACACTGAAATCCCAGATTGTTGGCCCCACTATGTAACAAAAACAAGACAACACACACACACACACACACACACACACACACACACACACACACACACACACACAAGTTTAGGATTATGATGTGGTATGAGCGGGAACCACGGGGATTATTTCTTTAGGACTGTTACACAACCAACGGTAAAACAGGCAAAAGGAGTCGTGGGTGAATGTGCATACAAACTTAAGCCAATACACTAAAAATCTCAATTGATTGTTTTGATTACATTGTAATTTCATTGCAAAAATCGAAGAGGAATAAATTAAACTTTATCTGTGTGTGAAATTCTAGGCAAAAAAAAGAGAAGAATATTTATTTTAGGCTGACTCCCTTGTGTTCTTGGTGTATGCCAGCAGCTCTTCTGATTGTCCTTTTTTTTGTTTGTGACCACTAGTCAGGGAAGGGGGAGCCTCACGTCTTCAAGGAAAAGACCTTTAAAAAAAGGCGTCAGTGCACCGTGTGTCACCAGAACGTGGACAACGCAGGCTCCTTCTGCCGAGGTAATGTAGTGCAACTGCATGTTGGCCACTGTTTGGCCTTTTATAAATTGATGCGTGTTGTTAGTATGAGTAAAATTTGAAGGAAAGAGACAAGTGTTCTGTCCTAACTTTAACAACATGAACATCATGAGTCCACATGGACTCATTTTGAAAGGTCACCATTAGTCAAAGTCACAGTCCATAAGGAGACACTTATGAAACACTTAGGTCATTCTGTATAGTCAGATATGGACAAGAGACTAACAACTTGAGTTTGTTTCCATCTGGGTTCAGAAGTAATTCAAATGTTCACGGCTACATTCACTCACTTTGTAACATGACTCGACACCATTTGGCTATTAGACGTCACAATGTTCATATTGATTGTAATGAAATAATGTTAAATTTCTTCTGTGGTTATTGTTTGGCCAACGGAGCAAAAATAAGACCATATTCTTAATCTGTCTTTCTGTGTGTCTACCTTCCCTTCTCAGTATGCAAGACAGCCGCTCACAGGAAGTGCGAGAGCAAGGTAAGACCCAAAGTGTAAAAGTTGTTAATGGAACTTGTATGTGCGTGTCTGTGTGTGTTATAACATCTTGCACATTATAATACTCAAATGCTAAGTAGTAATTGCAATAATACTAATGATAATGCATCAGATTTATATAGCGCTTTTGTAAACCCTCAAAGACGCTTTAAAATCACTGACAAATAAGAATTAACCTATGGCCTTTGGCTATTCTGCAATGTCAGCCAATTCAATAAGCAAATAATAAAACTTAAAAATAATATTTAAAAAAAAAACCACAGTACTTATTAATAAACATTTGTCCTATCATTGCATCATTAAATTTTTTTACTTTATTTATTTATTTAATTTTACTCATTTGCATGGCCTTGCGTTAGTGAGCACTATAAAAATCTCTCTGTAAGGAGTAAGCATGTTCTGCGACAATAGGGGCTTTTCCACCGCCGGAACGTTTGGAGAACTTTTAGATTTACCTTGGTAAAATTCAGTTTGCGCGTTTTTCCACCACCAACAATTTCCGGGGTAATTAAATTCCCCAGCGGGGATCCGAGTACTATCTCAGCAGCAGGGTCTTGCTGAGCCAGGCTGGAACTTTGAGGGGGCGGGCTGCACTGACCAAAGCTGGTTGGTTGGTCAAATTGGGGGTGAGGGGGGGGTTGTTTTTACATCGGCTGGGCTCAAACTCATACGTCATCAAACTCATTTGAATAAATTACCAAGAACTCTAAGACGCTGTCGAAACACAACTACAAATTCCCTGTGGAACTTTTACAACCAAGAACTCCCTTTATCCGGAACTCTAAGATCCTGGGCTTGCTTGTTGGTGGAAAAGCGGCTAATATTTCCTGTCCCTTACCTATTATGTATTAGTGAGAACTTTAAATCGCCCCAACATATGACCTGCATTTAATTATTATCACGTTTATGATCAATTATTAGTTTTAAGCAGAATTCAAGGAAAAATGGTGTCACGATTCCACGGGGCACATGAAATGATGTGGAGTGGCGCATATGGCCTGCAGGTCTTGAGTTTGACTCCATGTATTCTTTTAATACTGACTTTTTAATATCAATGAGCATAGTAGATGCATTATTTGCACAGTAAAGTGTTGAAATATAGCACAATGGGAGCAGAAGTCTCGAGACGTGCGCTAATGCAGTAGCCGCCCTGTCGCATTCCTCAGAAAGAGCTGCAAGCTCGTTCCAAAGCCGCCCTGCTGCCTCTGTGAAAGGCTCATTGATGGAGGGATGCTCTTATGAATAGACAGAGTTGAGTTGGGTAGGGGCTTGGAGCGGGTAAGGGTGGGTAGGTAGAGGCTGGCAGCTGTCGAAACTTGAGGGCAAAAACTCCAGCACCCTCTATCATATTCTATTTTAGCTGAATTGAGAAATTCTTTTGAAGAGATATAAAGAGTTCTTTATTATTCATTAACGGTCATAAAAAGTTTATTGTGTTTGCCTCTTTCTTCAGTTTAATTTTAGACATAGCTTTTTTTTTGTTGTTGTTGTTTTTTTTAAACATTTGCACTGTGTGCTAACTTTCTAACTGCCAGCCGAACCGTTTAATCATGCTGTAATCAAGCTAAATGTAAAACATTGGATAATGTTCTTACAATTTTTATTAATATAAAAAACTACTATAGAAAGTATAGTTATCAATCACCATGGTGATAACCTACCCCTGTCAATTCATTCAGATTCACCCTTTTCATTCCGATTGAGGTGTTCATATGGGGCATTTTCATTACGTTTGGCTATTTGGATTCATTCTAATCAGAATACATGGCTTCATGTAAACACGGCTATAGAGTCCAGGTTTAACATTCTTTGGTGGAGCTTCAGTACAGCAGGATGTTCTGTAATCAGCCGCACTGTAATCGCTCTATACAAGCATGTTGCTTGATGATATCAATCACAGCTGGATGTTCAGGAAAGGAGTGGTCGGATATGGCGGGGCAAGGGGTCTATGGGCTCCATCTCTAAACTCGAAGAAGGGTGGGAGGTGGATTAAATCAGGACTCCAGACTAACTTTTTTACTAGGAGCACAGTGGCCTCTAAGCAGAAATTTTCGGAGCTCATGTAAAATATTTAGGGGCGCACACTTGAAGCCTGTCAGCAACAAAACATATTCAAGAACAGACATTTAAAAAAACAGCAAATTTATTGGTTGCACTTCCACGAGTAGATGATTTACTTGTGTTGTATCTAATTTTAGGAGAAAAACACCACCATTCAAGCACAGTCTGTAGCAATGGTCTAAACCATAAGATGTATTTAGATTAATTTTAGTGTTAGGTACAGTTTGAGGGGCCAAAGCCTTATCATCAGTCTGGTTGTAGATTGAGTTAAGCAGCTGTTACAAGTGTGATAAGTTCAAGGTGTTTCCTTTCTTGCATTTCATTCCCATTTGGGACCACCTCGACACATTAACTTGCAGAATACTTTATGTGTGTGTGTGTGTGTGTGTGTGTGTGTGTGGGGACACATCTGGATGCCTGCCACCTTTATATCCTGCTTCTAATTGTAACCTTGGTGCCAATTCTTTCTTTCTTATCAAGCCCGTCGAGTATCATGTTTGCCCATTCTCACTCATAAAACTGGCTTTCTTGTTTTAAATATTTCCCTCATCTTCTGTCATTCTTTCCCCAAATCTTTGCCCACAATGTCGACAGCTGGCTCATCTCTATTCTCTTAAAGCAACTGCTTCCAAGAAAAGCTTAGCTTAACTTTATTTTTGTTCATGTTTCTCTTCTGAGAACAGACCTTCCTTATCGTGATCGTGAGGGCAAAATTGGCATCCAGTGGGCCTGCTGCATGAGGCCCAGGGGCAAAGATGTGGAGAAAAATTTGGAACAAGACAATGAGAGAAACAGGGAGGAGGGAAGAGTGGAACAGTGGGAGAAGGAAGGATTAAGTTTTGTGAAATGCAACCTTTGACAAGTTGACTGGCCCGTCTGCATAATTGGGAAAAAGTGGGAATTTCCGCTGGCCGAACAGAAAACTTCATCAAAAGCACTTTTTCACTGCTTGTCAGAAGAAAGACGAAATGTGTGCTTTTCCCCCCCTATGTTGCTATTCTGTATCAACATCACTGACACGAATCAGTGTGCAAAGTCAATCTGGCACTTTTTGATCTTGGAGGTTTTATTTGAGCTGCAACAGAGGCAGGACACCACCACCTAGAAATCTTTCAAGTAAACTACATCACAGCACAATGATATGTCTGGATTAAAAAGGCCATTGATTGCCATCCTACGTCACACATAGTGTAGATCTCAAGAGTTTTATCGGCAGTCACATGCTCGCTGGCTGACTATAATTTATCAAGGTATAAGGAAATATATCTTCGATGCAATGTAACTAACCGTTTTTGACGATGTAGTGGTCAACATGATTAATATTGTTTGTCTGTCAAGTTTGCAAGAGCATATTATGGCTATGTGTTGGCTTACTATTTGGCATTGTGCTCATTATTCTAATCTATCCCCTCTAGCTTGTGTATTTATGCAGGGGATCCTATTTATTTTAACAATAAACTCCTTATTTATGTTTTTATGTATAACGTGCTCAGTTCAAAGTACTGCCTGGAAGATTTGTTGCACCGGCGCAGTATGTGGACTGTGTCCACGTAATTACAATTCCTGTTGCCCATTTTTGTGTGCTCCGTGTGCATTTGTCTTGTAAATCCTTTAAACTACTGGAGCTGCAGACATTTTTAGATGGGAAAAAGTCGGGTGCCAAGTGCCAACCATATACGTTGGCTACAGTATCTTCTTTTACTGTCAGTGCCACTACTTGTTGCTAGGCAGAGTTCATTCAGCTCCAACGTAACTGCCCCATAAAACAATGTAAATGAAAGGTCACATCCACTTAGGTTGCTTTAATGTTCAGACAGGCACACACTCAGAAATAACTCCATGAACATGACATACAACATAAACAAAACTAACTGTGAGGATCTGTGAGTCAGATTTATGTATACAGATCAGTTGAATCATTCCATTTTATTAAATAGAAAACTAAACATTGGCACGGGGAAAAAAAAGTGCCAACTACTGGATCTTGTGTAATCCAAAAAGCAAAGTAGCCATATGGGAAGTGGTAAGGGCTTCAGTTGTGTGCATTAGAGCAACATAATCCTTCTGATGTAAGACCCTATGATTAAGGTTCTTGTGGTTCCAGTTGTCTTCCCAAACCAAAAGTCAAAGACACTCCAGCTGGGAGAGGGTGCATGTAACGGAGCTCTGACCCTCACTTAGAGAGCTAGAACACAGAGTCGGGTGAGGAAGGGATGAAGCATAAAGCATTGTGGAAGTGGAATAGAAAACATGTTTCGTGTACAGTCTTGTGTTTCCCATGATCCAGCTGAGCCAACAGCCCCGCCTCCATGTCCCACTGGACTTTTTGCTGGTCAAATAATACTTCTGCTGTGATGTAATCTGTGACTCTTTGCCACTTCTTACCGTTTAAACATGAGGCACATTTTACTTACGTAGTGGTTTTATTGGCCATTTTCTGGTTAACAATTCCCCCGCTAAATCTTCCTGACATCCTTCTCGTCTTTCGCTTTTCAGCAAGCAAACTTGGGAGTCCAGTTGTGGTATCACTCGTGATGAATTTCTAGTTTACTTTATGTGGCCTTGAGTGCAGCCCCCCTACAGCTGGCCCTGTACAACCCCCCCCCCCCCGTTTATTCCCGCAGTCATGTGAGTGAGTCATTTAGGATAACACAAGCCAAATGTAATGTGGCAGAGGCCTTAATGCCTGTCTCTGCTGATGATCAACCAACAGAGACAACTGTGCTATCACACACACTTCTGGTAATTGCAGAGATAGGCTGACGTGTTTTGTGTGTGTGTGTATGGTTGTGAGTGTGTGGTGAGGGGTGAGAGACACAAGAGACACTGCGTGTCTACTTTGCCAAGGTCCGATTTGGTCCACAGTGTGTGTTTGTGTGGGTGTGTTAATGGGCCTGTTCTCACAAGAATTTAGGGACATTTTGCCTGTAAACAGTTTGATGGATTACTAGTTTTAAGTCAGAAGTCAAGGTTGTTCAATTATTGCTGACGTTACTGTAAACAGCATAACAAAAAAATATTGCAAAATATCAATGTTATTATATTACACATGCCAATTTATCATTCTGATGCAGATTTGAGCAAGGATCATAGAAGACGATGCTTTCACGGGCCACATAAAGGGATATGGCAGGCTGGATCTGGACCCCGGGCCTTGAGTTTGACACCTGTGACATATGGGAAGAGACAACTTTTCACCCTCATATTCACTGTCACTGTGTGGGAACTGAAACTGAATGGAAGTCAGACGAGTGAATCACTACATCATCAGTAACATGATATGTTTCTGAAAATATTCTTAGGCAATTGCATCAGACCACATAGTGCCTAATATTCTCGAGCTGTAGGCTGTATTTGAAACGCTCTTCGAAATGCGACAATCCCCAACCAAGTGGATTGGGATACTGTATACTATTATATTCTTTTTGCTATTTAGCAAAGTAAAAACAAAAAAAACATCAGAGAAGTCAATTAAGTTGAGATTGTGTTTAAATGTCTATAAACAGGGTTCAGGCTAATGGGAGCTGCAGCTGTGGAAAAGGGTGAGGGGTATCTGGGATGTGTTTGGAAGTGTGAGTATCTGAATGTTCTTATCAAGATCAGGATCAGTCACAGAGATGTCACAAACGGCGGCTGAAGCACAAAGGTTAGAGCTGGAGGAAATAAGTAAAAAGGTTTTTTGTTCCACAGCGTGTTTACATTGCTGACCCGTCTCTTGTCTTCCTGTTTTGTTTTATTTACCCATGTTTATTTATGTACTGGCTTTCCAGCTTTGAGTCCCTGTTTGTCTCGGGTAATGGCAGTTATATGGGATAGATGATGTTTTCATCAGTGTGTTTTTTGTGTATGTGGACTTTCACACACACACGCAGCAGTGAACGCGCATGTGCAAGCAGGAACATGTGTGCATTCTTGTTTTTTGGACTTCCAGCTACATGCTCGCTGTGGGCATTTCTCTTTATGTGCCCGTAATATGGAATTGCATTCCACTTGGACGTTAAAGCTCCACTTCAGCGACCCGTGTGACCTACGATATGATCGGCCTTCCTCTCAGCTGCTCGGGAGTCAGAACGAAGCACACAGAGGCTGATTTCTTTCCTTTTGGAGCCAAAGGATAGTGTGGGAACAAAAGCTAACACACAGATGGAAATGTGCAGAAGAGTGTAAACAACTCTTTGTTAGCTGGCATCACACGTCGGATGGCACCAGTATGGGCTCCACCCAACCAGGGTGCCGTGAGAGACCATCAGGTTTACCGAGGGAGATTATCCAATTTGTCTGGAATTTATTACTATTATGCCAGCCATGTATAGTGAAGAAAAAAGGTGCAGTAAAGCTATGTATCCAGTCCACCTGTTGCCATTCGTACAACAAAATAAATCATGGCTTCCTGCGAGTATACATGTCTGTGTTCAAGTAAACAGTTCCAATTTCACACCAAGGCAATTTTTAAGTGAATTGAGATGAGATTTTTGTTCCGTGAGATGTTTCAAATGTAATATGTGCCTTGGCTCAATAAAAGTTGTGAAACACTGCTCTAAGTCCCGGCCCAGGTATAGGTTTTTCATCCATAGGTGTTGGTTTTGCTTAGCCATGGCCTTGAAGTCCTCCCGTGTTGCTTTGGGTGCTCTTTTCTCAGGCAGTCCACCTTGACATGCTTATTAGACTTATGAGGTGCGCCTTGAAGGCTTGGCGAGGTCACCCCTAGTGCTGCCATAAAATGAGCCCTGCAGGTTTGTGCAAAAAAAGCTCCAACTATTATTACTTTTCACTAAGGCACTGCTGTAAGTTATTTGTTTTGCCTACTCTAGAAAACTGACAAATTGGAGTCAGTACCTCATGTCAGGATTTTACCTTATGTTGATTATGAAAAATAATAATACTGTAGTGTGTAACCTCTAATGCTGAGAATAATCCAGGTCATGTTGCTGTTTGACTTCTAATTGGTTCAATTTTTCAAAAACAAAAAATATCATTGAATAATCAATTCATTCTTTTTGGTACTAGCCCCAGAACATATACTAAAAAAATGTTGTTGGTGTTGTAAATAATTGAAGATTTTCTTGGGATTTGCAACACAACTATAGATCAAAAGAACATACAATATATGTAAAAGTTCTTACTAGCCAAATTAAGTTGGAGATCATACATTGTTGTTGAGTTAGTGCTTTATCTCGATAATCCCTGGCATTTGTAGTGAATTCGATCTGCCATGTCTGTAGTCTTTTATAGCTCGTGTCACATCTGTTCCCCCATCGTTGCTCTCTCAATCACATCCACAATTCACGGATCTTATTGCAAGTCAAACATCACTGTGGTTTGAGCACATAGCAGCTCACCCTCTGATGATGGCGATGATGAAAGCCCGCAGGGGTCACAGCCAGCTCCGACTCTCATTGCTGATTTGGTGCAGCTTTCATCAGTGTGTTGTGATTGGCCTTCCCAAAGGAGTTTTAGGAATGACGAAGCAATTAGGCTTGAGGCCAGCCATCAAACCAAATTCCGTGTTCTTATGAGGATGGTGACAAGGACTGGTCATGGACCAGTAAAATTACATAAGTAATAACTCATATTATACCAGATTACCAGGATTTTTTAAATACATTTTTTGTTTGTGTAGACATCCACTTTGATTTACCCAGAAGAACAAAAGCTGAAAGAGAGAATGAACCGAAGCATGTGAAATCCTATAATGTCATTAGCATCACAATGAAATCTTTGATTCACTTTTTCAATATCAAAACATGTTTTTTTTTAATCTTAGTTGGACCTGAAGCGGTTTTAGCGTTGAAATGCACCAAGCTAGCCAAGATTTTCTTGCTTCTTGTGTCCTTTACACTAAGCTAATCACATCTTGTTCGTATTTGGCCATACACCAGAGTCATGTTGCGCTTATCTATTCCTGAAAGGGGAAGTCAAGTCACACATTTTTTTGTACGCTAATATGTCCTATGCTAGTCTAAGCACTGCATTCTGATTAATATTGCGTTTGTGGACTATAAATTAAGCAGAACAAGCCACCGTTTTTTATCCATCTATGGGCGCGGTCATTTTGACTCTCATATGACTCTGAATCTTTATTATTATTAAATTCATTTTATGTGATTATCATGAGCATGTATGGTGTACTGGTTTAATACGTGTCACGTCACAACATTGTTGGTACTGGTGATGGACATACGTGTGCTGCCCGGGAGTTTCTCAAACCAGACCCACTGTCAATAAATATAAATTTTTGCATGTCGCCGGCCGCTGACGAAAAGGATCCGTCGTCTCGTCTGCACCAAAACGGAATGTTGTTTCCAGTCCGTCCCTGCTCTCAACTTACAAGTTTGTCCAATTACAAGCCATCACTTGGTTATTTTTTTCCCTTTGTGTTTACCAGTGAAAATTTGAGTTACGAGCGAGCATCAAATCTCTGCCGCTGGAAAGGGGGTGAGGGGGGCCGGGGGCTTCAAAGAGACCATTTCAACTGTTTATTGAGCTGTAAAAACAGTAAAACACACGCATACAAAATGAAAACACTCGCAAAGTGCATGGAGCAGGTGCTTAACTGTTTGACTGCAGCTCCTGACATCACTCGATATAGGCCACACCCCTGAAAGGCACACGTCAACACATGAATGTATTACTGTATGCTTAAGCATGTGTGACTTTTGGCTTAATTACACTTGATAAAACCAGTTTATTGCATTAATAAGACTTGTATTATGTTTATATATTCAGAATTTACAAGGCAGAGCTATTTTTCTTCACAGAATAAATTAAACTCTTAAGTTAAGGTACCAATCTACTATGAAAATGTGACCAAAACCTGGAAGTCTAGAGGAAGTTTAAAGTAGAGGAATTATGTTTTTTTTGTAATTGATTTAGAGAAAGAGGAAGGAAGTATTTGCCAAAGAGAGGGGGAAGAGGAGGTGCTGTGAAAAGAGGAAAAAGGGAAAAAAGATTGGGCACATAAAGAGGAAGGGTAGAGTGATAAGCCATGTAAAAAGTTGAAGAAAGTATGACCTCAAATGTAGAGACACATAAAGGCGTACAAAGAGAAAGGGATGGGTGGAGGTCTATTGGCAGGAAGTTTCTGCGTAAGTATTGGCTTGAGGAGATGGAATCGGGTGTGGTGTTTTTGTTGTGGTTCAGCAGCCACCGTCTGCTTGGCCCTTTCACGGGGCACCCACCGAGAACAACATTAGGTTTCTGGCTCTTTAAAAAAGGCAGTACAAAAGGTGAATCAAGGGTGACACGGGTAAATCCCAACGTGAGTTTAGCCCGATTCATGCTGCAGGGTACGCACTGGATAGCTGTAGTCATAACAACTAGAAATTTGAAACACCATGAACTGTATCCATGTGGCCTCCTTCCAGGCTCGGTGAGGGAGGAGAAATGCTTTTCTTTTGTAGGAAACAGCTTGGACTGCTGCAGTTCCCAACTACTTCACAAAGTTGTAATGACTGGATTGACTGAGACCAAACGTGAACCTTAGTAAAGTGCTTTGAGCACCATATGGTGTAGATAAAATGACTTTATAAGAGCACTCCATTTTCTACCATTTACCATGAACGTGTGATTCTTTTTATTATTTTTTTCCTGGACTGCTAGTTGGCTGGAGTGAGGGAAAGGTGACTAATTAAATCAAAGGCAAAGGCGACAACAGAAGCAACTCTCAGCAGCAGAGAAATTCAATGGCGGACCAAGTAGACAACATAAACATGTAGTAAATGGACTTCCCCATTGCCAGATATGCTTTTAAGAGAAAGGGTGAGCAGTTAATTTTCCAAAAGTGCAATGTGAATGAGTGGAAGTGTGTGTTAAGGATCACGTTACATGCAAATATAAATTATGTACTATATTAATTTAAGGAAAGTAGTAAATTTGTATTCTTTTTACAAGATGCTGCTTGTGTAGATACTTTATTATAGTTTGTGAATAAATATGTTAAACAAAATTGTAAGTATACATTAACTCATTCACTCTCAGTCATTTTCACTGAAGCAGTCCCCTCCACTCCCGGGCTGTTTTACTGGATTTTGACTGATTTTGCAAGGCCCACAGAATAGTGTGTTCTATTGCTATAAAAACATGGAACCTACCAAAAGAAAAAATAGTCTCTGTTTCAGTTTTGCAGTAATTAGCATTCGAATATAGCTAAGTTTCATCATTATTTACAAATCTATTTAGAAAAAGTGAGTAATAAGCTTATTTTCAACATGGCCCGTAGTTAATCTCTTTTGCTTTGCTGCCAACTGCTGGTGTAATAAGTACCATTTTGTCAACTCTTCTTTGCAGTTGAGAGGCTGCATCTAAGCTTTCTGTATGCTCCAGCATAAAAAAAAAAAAAAAAAAAACTCAAAAAAAAAAACGTATAAATACGTTTTTGGGACACTTAAAACATTTACAATAGAACGTATTTATACGTTTTTGGGAGCAAATGAGTTAAAATAGCATGCGGTATGTACACATTATCCTCATATCAGTACTTAATAAACATCCACCAAAAAAAGGCTCCAGTATGTATAATTATTTCCTATATTTTAAAATGTGCTGTTATTTTGGTCACTGACTGTTAACTAATATTTTCCGCTCCTCCCGCAGCTATGGCTCCCAAATGATTATCAAGGCAAATCCCTCTCTTGCCTCCTCCAAAGAATGTTGCAAGCATGAGAACCATGTTGGCATTGTTGCCAGTCGTTTGTTTAAAAAAAAAAGTCGCTAGAGGGACACAACAGTCGCTAAATATACGGGTAGTGACAATGTTGCTAAGTGTACAACACCGAAAACAACAAATAGTTGCTCTTCAGTGGTGCACATAACAATTTTGTTCTGATTCTGGAGCACCAGAGGTTGTCACTTTGTACTATTTTTTCCCCATCCTACCAACTTTACTGGATGAACTTAAAAACTTAGTCAGTAGCGATTCCTGATTTGCAAAATGTGTGTTCACCACCAAGCACTCGTCCATCGTGTTGCCTTGTTAGGAAACATTTTGACAAAATGCTTGCAAACACACACACAAGCTATATTGGCTTTTTAAGAAAAATACTCTGCCTGTTAATGAGATTCAGGCATTCAATGGAGGGTGTGCTGTTGGATTACAGATGCAAGATTTTGGAGAATGCCACATTTTATCCTAGAAAATGGCTTTCATATGTTGCTACAGACTCATAAATAGATTTCAAGATTTTTTGGACTGTTTGCATGCTTGTAAAAGAAATAGACCTGATCCAGTGAGAGAGGTAAAAGAGATGCAAGAGCCAAGCCTGAATTTATACAGCCAGAATGTGGTTTCAGGCAGGGAATGAGAAAAGCACCAAGGATTCACAACATGGAACAAGAACAGAGATGAATTTCCCTGTGGAGAGAGAAGGCCATCAATTCTTAGAATGAGTCACGAACAGACACTTATTTGACAATCACACCCGGATCTGGTTATGGATTTAGCTTGTTATCTGCCCCTCTGCTTTCCTGTTGATTCCTGTCGTTACTGTACAAGCAGCAACAAGTGACATGGCTTCATGTTTGTGTGGAGACCCCCCGCCCCCCAGGTTCAGGGCCTGTGTGACTTCCTTTGTGTGCACAAGTTGATATACACAAGCCCTTGCCCTTTTCCTGTGTCCAAATAAACAGTCCAAAAACAGCCGCATGATGAAGGAGCTGCCTCGTGTTCATGTTTTTTCCCCTCGTGTGTTGCATCTGTTACGTAAGCGTGACTGTGCCGCTACCTTCTTCATTAAGTTGACTGTCCAAAGCTCCTGCTTCCTTTGGTTACAGTTCATTGACGTGAAGGCTAACAACAGACTGGAGAATCATGTGCCACACAGTTACAGTGCTCCTAGTCAAACTGCATGATAGGCTTTACATTATCCTTTAGAAACAGGAACAATTTTTATTATTGAGACAACAAACACGTTTATCTGTTGTTGCAGAGTACAGCTATTCTCTGAAAAACTTAACTCTTTGCTATTTTGTGTGCGCTTTCTTCTAGGATGCCACAAGATGGCACCAAAGAGCTGGCTAATCGTAAAGTAGTACGGACTACGTGGTAGATGTCAAGGAAGCATGTGACTGAGACTAAGGCTAGGTTCACACTGCAGGCAAATGCGAACCAAATCGGAATTTGTTCTGCCCAAATGCGACCTGTATCAGACTTTTTTATGTCTTTGTGAACGGCTCAAATTAGAATTTTAATATCCGACCTGGCTCGTTTTCATATGTGGTCCTAGATCGGATACGTATCCGAATTTTTGCAATGTGAGCACAGTATGAATGGCAGGTCGCCTCTACGTCTTTAAAAGTCCAATATACCGTACGGGGAGGGGCACTACTCGGAAGATGTACGTGAATCGGCAGAGTTGTTTCGAGTAACAGTTGTGACTTATGTTTGACCTTAATTTAATCCCACTCGAAACATGAAGCATAAAGTTGGCATTTGTGGTGATATTAGTAATTTAGCCACGCAGATGGCTCATTTAATACACACAGAATTGACGTGATGTCATCGTTGTTTTGGGAGGTCTCTGTGAGATGAGGATCTCGAACAGGCTCGCCTCATTTTCACAAAATATTATTTCTACTTTCTCCCGCATCACTCCTGTTAAAATATGAGCCCCAACGACGGACTTATAAAAGTCAGTGGCCATGACACGCTGGACCACACGTATTTGCTTTTATAAACACAGCGTTGTGACGTCGTATCTTCTTCTGAGCATGCGGGTCACTTTGCAGACGCATATGGTTCACACAGCAATTCATATGTAATGTGAATGCTAACTCAAAAAAAATAATAATAATAAAAAATGGATTTCACCCCAAAAATCGGAATTGAGCATTAAGACCTGCAGTGGGAACGCAGCCTAAGATCTGTATGTTGGGGAGGAGCTAAGATTAGCTAGGTTGTTAGCAGAAGTTACATAGAGTTCGCCGCATGCACTGTTAACCCGAATAAGTTAGCAGAACTAAAAAAAAAAAAGTGAGGTCATCGATTGCCTCACTTTTTTTGAGTTGATCAACTCAAAAGTTTAAGTTTTGCAGAACTTGAATGGTTTGATTACATCAATTTTTTTTTTGATGGATAGTTACTTAGAAGCTTTCTGTTACAGCAACTCAATTATTCTCATTTACTAATTTATAAATGTTATAAAACCACTGGATTAAGTTAACAAAAGTCCATAAGTACACTGTGTGTCCTCACGAGAATGCTGGAGCCTATCCCAGCTGTCTTTGGGAAGTAGGCGGGGTACATCCTGAACTGGTTGCCAGCCAATCGCAGGGCACACACAGACAATCTAGGGACAATTCAGTGATCAATTAATATACCAGGCATACTTTTACGCAAGAACGTAGAGAACATGCAACCTACAGTCAGGAAGGCCAGAGGGCCGGATTCGATCTCACAACCTCTGGACTAAGAGGCAGACATATTAACCACTTGGCCACCATGCCGCCTGCTATGAGCATATGTTTATAATCTAGCATAAATTATTATTAATTTATTTAAACAAGATAGAAAACTGACAACAAATTATCATTTACAATGTCAACTATAGGGCTAAAATAAAATGTCAAATTCATTAGTAAAATAGATTATCAAACATCAGTTAATTTATATTTTTAAGTTACCCAAAAACTAGTATAGTTCTATTTAATCAAAATTTTTAGTACAAATTACTCATAAAAGCATACAAAGTTACACCAACTTAAAAAAAAGTTAAGTTAGTAGAAGTTTTTATAAAATGTATTGTGTACTTAATCTATTTGATTATTTTTAACGTTTGGGTTTACAGTGTGTGTATGTTTTCGCAATAGCTATTAAAAAAGCTGAAGCATCAGGTATTTATTTTGAAGGATGATGTTGTAAAATTCATTTGTAATAATATTGAAGTGTTTAGGGATAGTTTGTGGTATATTTACAGTTTAAACTAAAAATATGGGCAATTCCAAACATTTGAGGGGCCACCATTTACTGGTGTTTTAGCTACTGTACGTATATAAATGGTTTACAATATGTAATGTATTTAGTTGATCACTTTTAATCTACTTCAACAATCCAGATGTTCTCAAGCAAAACAAATGTGTACGTTATTCACATGCGGCTTCCCTTGTGTGTTTTTAGGTGACCACAGCATGTATCCCAGCTCCTGCCAATGACCTGGTAAGTCTCTCTGATGTGCTCGTATTTTCCTCAAAAGCGTTCTGCATACAGAAATACTTGAATCATTTTTGGTTCTCCTTTGTAGCTCCCAGCTACAATACAGTACTGTATATGGTTTTACAAAACCACCAAATGGTTTTCTTCCCCAAATTCCTTCTGGGAAGCCGATCCCTCGGTCGGCCTAGTTTGAGCTCTGTTCATTCCTGGTGCTCTGCAGGATTCCTGTCTAGAAGAAAAATGTTGATGTTGGTGTAGGAAGTAGTAATGTTTATCCATTACAGAGTCTGTTTGTTTAATTAATTCTCCTTTCCTTCCTCTGCACCCCCTCCTTTTGGTATCCTTGCCCTTCCTCCTATTTCTCACCCCTTTTTCCACATCATTTACCCCCCTTCTTGTTCTTCATCCTGCAAATGCTTTCCTTTCTTGTTCTACTTCCCTTCATATTCTGCCATTTTGCGGTCATCTTTCTGGCTTTGCGTCCAGCAGCGAAGAGGAACAGCTCCGTCTCGAAATGCCCAACACCTGGTAAGCACCTTTATGTTCTCTCTCTCTCTCTCTCTCTCTCTCTCTCTCTCTCTCTCTCTCTCTCTCTCTCTCTCTCTCTCTCTCTCTCTCTCTCTCTCTCTCTCTCTCTCTCTCTCCATTCTGTAGACATGGGCCATGGGGCAGGGATAGCTCAAGTGGTATTGAACTCCCAGCTGACCCATCATTGTGTCAGTGGATGGATGGAACACTGTAAAATATATTTAAGTGCAGTGAATGGCAAAACATTTATCTTTTGACTTTGCCATTTCTTCTGTTTCCCCCATTATCTTTAGTGTTGTGCCTGTCTTCCAAATGTCATCCATACACACATACATTGATGAATGATTGACTGGTGAATGACTGAATGACACTACTTTGGCACCCAGTAAAGTGCTGACCTTTCCAAAGGAAGAACAGCACTAATTTAGAGTGGCACTTATCGTAATAATAAAAAGGAAAGAAATGTCTATATTTATTTGATTTTAAAACCCGTTTTCTCCTAAGTCAGCTAAACCCCCCCCAGTGTTAAATTTTCCAGATAGTATTTCAATAAATGTTGTATTGGCAGAAACAAATGTATAAAATACAACAAAATTTTGAGTCTGAACTTTTTTTCCCTCCAGTTTCTACATTTACCATCTCTTGCACAATGTACCACATTGTTGGTAGAAACCTTTTGCTTAATCCTACTACTCAACAAAATAAGTTCTTCTTGGATAAAAAATTTATTTGGGATAATGTAAAACATTATTGTGCTATTTTTTTCTTTTAATTGTGTTAATGTTGAGCAAGTTAAGCATTAATACTCATTTTAATAGCACATGGCAGAGTCACAGTTTCACAACAGATGTGGACTGGAATGAATATTTGAGATAAAAAATACATTAGATTATTATTATTATTATTATTAGAAAAAGGTTTTCTCAGTCTAAACCCTTGACCAATTTTGTATTGTTTTTCTTA
The DNA here is from genome assembly GCF_051991255.1 of Vanacampus margaritifer. Taxonomy (NCBI): domain Eukaryota; kingdom Metazoa; phylum Chordata; class Actinopteri; order Syngnathiformes; family Syngnathidae; genus Vanacampus; species Vanacampus margaritifer. The sequence continues at coordinate 26,316,672 of NC_135432.1, read as the reverse complement.
AGAACTTTGCAATGGAGATCATGGACTGAATCCAATCACATTACACTTACGTGACCTCTATACTACTCCTTCATGTGGCTTTTTCCATTGTATTTGTAGTTTGCTGTGATGAGCGCTATAGTCCTTAATTAATTTGTTACTTTTAAGCTTGACAACAGCATCTATCACTTCCACTTTCCATTTCTTAGGAAACGGCAGTTGCTCTTTTTTTTCTCATTGTATGTTCTAATTGTATTTTCTCTACAGGGCTCCACCAAGTCTTTGACTTACACCAAGCAAAGAAACACGCTGCCAAGGTAAAGGTCATCTCATTCTTTCATTAACGACCAAGCCTATTCGTTTTTTCCAAAGAGAGGAATCTTTGTCTGGGCTTTTTTCTGCTTGCGTCTTGCACTTTACTTTAATTACTGACCTCTTTTTCTCTCAAAGGGTCCTCTCCTTCATTATAAAGGCTTTGATTTAAGCACATGTTGCTTTTCTTAGCTCGCTTTGGTGATCATCATTCATTTATAAATGGACATGCTGATTCCAAAGTGCCATACACAACTTTCAGTAATCTCAATCCCACCTTTCGCAGGAGCTTCAGTGTGGACCGCGTGATGGAGCGAGTGATGGAGCGCCACTATGACTTTGACCTCACCTACATCACGGAGAGAATCATCTCTGTCTTCTTCCCACCCAAACTGGAAGAGCAGCGGTACCGCCTCAACCTGAAGGAGGTGGCCGCCATGCTCAAGTCCAAGCATCAAGACAAGTTTCTGGTGAGGAAAGTGCAGCAGGCAAATGATGAATGTTTCTTTTATCATATAATATACACACTGAGCATGACTTTAGGTACTTGCACAATATAATGACCTCTAATATACATCAGGGTTGGGCAACTTAAAATGCTGGAGGTGGCCACAATTTTTCATCAGTGCTACTAGGGGGCCACATAGGACCACACACTTTCTAACCAGAGGTGTGACAAAAATGCCATTTTAAATTTGGAGGAAATATGTGAAAAATATGTGCTCTTAATATATTTCATGTTTCACATTTCTTAATGCATGTATAAAATATCTACTACTCTAACCTAAAGGGTTTGAACTTGGGGACAGCAACAAAATAACCACATACTGTAATTTGGCACAAAACTGCTGAACAACAATCAACTCGCTCAAATTTTTTTTTTATTATTGTGGTATTGTTTGTCCTGCATATCATTCCAAAGCCACAAAAAAGTATTAGGCCTACTCACATACAATAGGTACTAGTATAAGACCTGATGTAAGCACAACTAAACCATGCCTGCCATCTAGTGGTGAGTGATGATATCACAACTTAAAACTAAAGTCGGGACCTGCATACTCGTTGTTCGGCACCTATGCATTCGCATATTTGCTTATTTCCCCCCCCCCCAGTATTATTTTAAAATGTTTTGCGTATTATCTTTTTTCTGGGATTTATTTATTATTGTCCCCATTAAACCACTGTTAATGAGCTTTTTTTAAAAAAAAAATTATGATTTTTTTGTGTTAAAAAAATAATATATTGTTTTTTATTTTTTGGGGGTGAAAATTAATCAAGGGGCCACTCAGAATGTGGTTGATGGGCTGCCAGTTGCCCATCCCATGCCCATACAGAATGCTATTACTTGGTTTTTTTTTTGGTCACATTATTTAGCTGGATTTGAGCAAGAAAAAAAAAAAAATATATATATATATAAATCCCACAGTATGTTAGAGAGCGGCAGCACGGTGGCTGACTGGTTAGCACGTCCGCCTCCCAGTGCTGAGGACGTGAGATCGAGTCCGGGCTTCGGCCTTCCTGGGTGGAGTTTGCATGTTCTCCCCGTGCTTGCGTGGGTTTTCACCGGGTACTCCGGTTTCCTCCCACATTCCAAAGTCATGCATGGCAGGTTAATTGAACACTCCAAATTGTCCATAGGTGTGATTGTGAGTATGGTTGTTCGTCTCTGTGTGCCCTGCGATTGGCTGGCAACCAGTTCAGATGGTGTACCCTGCCTACTGCCCGAAGCCAGCTGGGATAGGCTCCAGCACCCCCGCGACCCTTGTGAGGAAAAAGCGGTCAAGAAAATGGATGGATGGATGGATGGATGTTAGAGAGCATATTATCACACTGTTCAATCAAGATACATTTTTCTGTTTCAGCTCCTCAATCTCTCCGAAAGGCGCCATGATATGAGCCGACTAAATCCAAAGGTAGCAATACGTGCTGCATTTCTCATAACATCAACCATTCTTGAAATCTCCTCTTATCACATGATGCTTTCCTCTGTCTGCGTCCAACAACAGGTTCACGACTTTGGCTGGCCCGACCTCCATGCCCCGCCGTTGGATAAAATCTGCGCCATATGTAAGGCCATGGAGACATGGCTGACCTCTGATCCTCAGCACGTGGTGGTCCTGCACTGCAAGGTCAGAGTTCGTGGGTTCACTAGCTTTTTACAGACAGATGTTTTAGATATTTCCCAGGGCTGGAAAGACTCTGATGTTTGAAAATACAGCTGAAAAAAATCAACGTAGGTTCAAAGCATCTATGAAGAAGGTCCTTCAACATACTTACAAATAAGTGTGGTTGATATATGCAAAGTTGTAGTCAGGAAGTTGGACACAATTGAACATCTTGATGTCAATCCTGTGCATACTGGTACCAGCATGTAAAGATTGTAACATTTGAGTGGAGAAATGGTAACTTTTCCACTGCTTCCCAGAGACGAGCAGACAGCAAGGGTGACCAAGCACTAAGCGGCTTGACTGGATGTTAATGGTTTTGGTCAGGGAGAATTTAAATCCTGAACCCAGACCACGTCTGTGGTGTGTTGACGCTCCAGAGCCACATGTAATTCAGTCCCGGCTGTAATTCACCTTTCAGACCCGAGTAAACAAGTTCTTGGGGCGATGAAGAGCCCTTCACTGAGCAGCGTACTCTGCCTAACAAGCTTTAATTTGTGAGCCTCCTTCCTGCTATCTGGAGGGGTCACATTAGGAATTTGATGCTGGAATGTTCTTGGAATGCTTCAGGATGTTTGGGATAGAAAATCATGGGGGGGAGCTTAATCATTTGAGCATAGTCATTCTACTATGAGTGTGATTGCTTGGTAAAAACGGTCAAATCTCTTAAACCCCAAATCATATGAACAAAACTTATAAAATGTATTATTGAAGATGTTATAAATCTTTTCGTCCTGCAGGGTAACAAAGGCAAAACAGGAGTGATCATCGCAGCCTACATGCACTACAGCAAGATCTCAGCAGGGTGAGAGTTCTAAACTTCAAGCATCAATTTTGTTTTGTATTTGATCAAACTTAAAAAAGTCATTTCAATGTCAGCTTCCCAGTTCCACTGAAATATATAGTCTGTTGGATTTACATTAAAAAATATATGGACTTTGATTGCATGCATTAAAGTCACATTTCACATTTCAACATATTGCACAAAATAAAATCAGATTCATGTTGGTGAATATTTTTTCTGTCCCCAGTGTCTGAGGATTGGTTTAAATCTTGGCCTCCCTCTGTGGACTAAATTTTACATAGGTGTGAGTCAGTTATAATAGTTTTGTGTTTTTCATTATAGTTTTTAAAATTTAAATAGTTTTTAGAGCACGTTTGTTATTTTATATTTGTTTTTATTTTTCAAAAATGTAGTATTAAATTAAATTAGTATTAGTTTTTCATAGTGTTTGACGAGCTCACTTATTATTATGCCACAAGTAAAGTAAGCTACAATTCTCAAACAACTTTCCTTCTTCTCTACAGATGTACAGGAATACCGAAATAAATACATTTAAAATGAACCCCAAAATCTAATTTATGATATGAATTAAGAAACACGAAAACAAAGGAGTTTTATCCATTTTATAAAAGTTTTATAAAAGTAAAATTCGCTAACGAAAATGTTTATTTTAAATTGTAGTTTAAGTTATTTCATTAATTTTCATGAACTATAATAACCCTGTTGTGAATGGTTATTTCTCTATATGTGGCCTGCAATGTCTGGCAACCAGTCCAGGGTGTACTCCTCCTCTCGGCCAAAGTTGGATGGGATAGACTCCAGCTCCCCTGTGACCCAAATGAGGATAGAGCTTTGTGTGAAAAGTGAAACTGCTGCTGTTAAAAATGTGGATTGACTGTACAGACAGTTTCCGATACACATTTTAGCATTGATAATCGTCATACAATTGGAAAAATAACCCATAACTTTAATGATAAATAACAATTCGTAGGTGACTCATGCATGTAATCCTTTCCTCAATGCGCAGAAACATATCATTTCCATTCTGACCTTCCTGAGAAGTTGGATAAATTAAGCCCTTTGGCTTTAGCACCGGAACACTGGAATCCTGTGGCCAGTGCCAGCTGTATCCTCTCCATGTCATTTCTGGCATGAAGAGTGTCTGGTGTGAGACCCATCATGGAAATTTGCTGCTGAAAGCGCATGTGTGTGTGTGTGTGTGCTTGCATTTCGGTACAGGGCGGACCAGGCTCTTAGTACCCTTGCCATGAGGAAGTTCTGTGAAGATAAGCTGTCCACTTCCCTCCAGCCATCCCAAAACAGGTAGGCCATGTGGAATCAGAGAGAAGGTTGGGGGTGAAGCAGGAGGGGATGACGGTGGTCAGATTTGGTTGAGCCTCTCTCTATTTTTATTCTATTCTTTTCTATTTGCTTATTGGCTCATCCCTGCACATTGGCAAATAATTGTCGACAATGAGCTCTTTCATTCATGTAACTATGTTTTCCATCTCTCTCAGGTATATCTATTACTTTGGGGGTCTTCTGTCAGGAGCCATCAAGATGAACAGCAGCCCACTCTTCCTCCACCAAGTTCTCATCCCATCACTTCCCAACTTCCAAGGGGAAGGAGGTTCGTGTTTACTTGGACCGGTTAATTTAATTGATAACACCGCTACAACTATGAAAGGAGAGATTGTGAGCCAGGGTCTCTTACAGGCCGAACACCAGTGAGCTGTAATCTCACAAATGGGTCTTTGTGTATCTGGACATATCACAGAAACGTCTCGTAGAAAGTCTTGCTTGAATAAATGTCATTGTCATGTTATGATCTGAGTTTGTCAGATCCATACAGTGCAACAAAATGCACAGTGGTGGCACGTGGTGTGTGGGACTGATGCCTAAATAGGCCTCCCTGCTGAATCCCAGCAATGTTAACCACTTTCACTGTCATAGTTGGTCACATTCAGCACTCCACCCACACAATCATGAGTGTGTTTATCTTTAATCTGATGATGGACTCCATCAGGATGGAAGATGGCAGTCAGCACATTCCTCCGATTTCATGAGGATTGTTAGTGCTCCATCTGTCTAAATGTCTCTACAGGTTACTACCCCTTCCTGAAGATCTACCAGTCAATGCAGTTGGTCTACACTTCAGGCATATAGTGAGTAACTTGGCAAAAAAAAGAATGTGCATGATTACAGTTCTCTCTACCGTTAATATCAGCAGTAATTGTCACTTTTACGCTATCTGTCTTGCTGCTGGCTCTCCTTGTCCTTTCAATGTTGTTTGGGGCCCTCACAAATGTAATTAACAAATAATTGACTAAGCAGTGTTTTTAAATGTCACTACATTTCTTTGTTTAAACAGGATCAGAATTATAGTCAAACCAATAAAAATCAGCATTTTCTAAATAAACTTTTTTTTGTGGCAGTGGCCCACCAGATTCAGTAGATGTTCTGTCATATTGTTTTTACTTCTTCCAATGTTTATTTCTATGAATATAGTAAACTAAGTGTCTAGCAGCAATTTACTGTACCATTTGCTCTTTGGGTAGAAAGCTCTAAATAAGCTCAGCCCATTTACCATTATTTAAAAAAAATAAAATCTATTTGAAGTGTAGCATTTATAGTGTCTGCTGTATTTGTGCCTATTATTATATGGCTGATTTTTACTTCATCATTTTTGCTCCACTTTGAATTCAGCAATGGTTGTTTTGAAGGGCTTTATATAAAGTTGAGTTTAGTTCAAAAGGATCTGTATTATAAAAAAAAAAACATGGTGCCGATTCATTTAAAGATCAGTTGCTTGGCACATTTAACTGCAAATCCATCTCGTATCTTTAGTCATGAGTTGTGCTCTCTGTTTGGTCTACAGTGACCTTCAAGGAAGCGGGGGAAGGCGACTGTGCGTGTCCATCGAACCAGCACTACTGCTTAAAGGTGACATCATGGTGAGTTCACACTGAAAGGAAATGACAGAGAAGCCCAGATCAGGTTGATATTGTGACATTAGCCAAAACAAACATTGACTAAATAGGGCATTCCGTTGTATAAAAAAGTAGTTGAGATCTAAACAGACCACCCCAGACTTAATTAGTTCTTCCTTGAGTCATGCAATAATGTACGCCCATCTAAAAACTGTTTTGGTAGTTCTTTTGGAGTCATTAGGAAATATTTTACTACTCAATCATCAGGCATAAAGTAGATTTGTCCTCAAGATGTGCACTTTGTCTCTATTGGGAAAGTGTGGTTACATTTTTAACCATGTACATACAGTACTGCACTTTTATGCTTCAGCCTCACTCTCTGCTGCTCCCTGCAGGTCAAATGTTACCACAGACGAGCCCAAAGTGCTGACAGAGACAATGTGTTCAGGCTTCAGTTCCACACTTGCACCATCCATGGAGCCCAGCTGTGGTTTGGCAAAGGAGAACTGGACGAAGCCTGTACAGGTACGTTCAATGTAAATGAGAGGTGCAAACTATCAGAAACTGTTACTGATATCAGGGTTCATAAACTTAAAAAAAAATATATATATATTATTCCCAAACCTTTTGCTTAATTTCAGTCAGACCCTTGAAAATGACTGAGATACACCCCAAAAAACAAGGTGGATGTTTTTTCCTGCATGGAATACAAAATGTGTGAAACTGAGGAATTGTTTGGTGGTCATGGTAGACCCTAAGATATTGTTAATGAAGCGTCACAGATGTACTTAAGTACACCTTTGTGGTTTTATGTAACCGAGAACACATCTGTGGAAGATATTAGTCTGTACTAATAAATAATAATTGAATTACAGCCTACAGTCAACATTGTGGGTATCATGAGGAGATTCAGTCTACTGTGAATTGCTGATATAACATCAATGATCTGAATAGCTAATCCTCATGGCCTTTATGGATCTAACTTAGCGGTTATGTATGCGTTTCCTCTTTCTATTCAAGATGAACGTTTTCCATCGGATGCCACAGTGGAGTTTGTCTTTTCCACTGGACCTGAGAAGATCAAAGGTTGGTGCACTCATTACCGTGATAATCTTTTCTGTTCATCTAGACTCAGAATCACTAGACAAATCAATGTCAAAGCAAAACGGGAACTTCAAATATTTTTGTAAAATAATATTATTAAAACATTATTTACGTGCACAGGATCTCGTCAAGCTAAGCAGACCAAAAAATAATAAAAAATAGCTGACCTTTTCCTTCATGCTCAATTATTACCCCATCTGTTGTCATTGTTGCATGCTATTTTCTTCCACTTGAACACATATAATCCAGGTGGGACACTTAAATTCAGCTATTCATGGTAACATCTGGAATGGTAAACTAGAACTTGGCTAGTTTTCATATTGCGGTGCATTTAATCGGGATGGTTATTGCTGCATAAATAATTACCATATCGTCACCCTCTTAAAACAATTGCCTAAGCCATATTTTTGCAGAAAATATCGTTTTTGCCTAAATCATCTCCTCATGATGCAAATAGCTAAAAAAAAATTGTGTTTCCTGACTTATGCGATTATTCTAAGAAGGCGTAGATAAATAAATAGCAAAGGCAATGTAACCCAGGAACAACAAAGGACAGCAACGGAGGATGCCATTTGGTAGTGTTTTATTCAATGGTCTGCAATGTATCTTGATATGACCACTCCTCTTTATACACAACCAAATCACTAACTTTGGAAGCTTAGAGAACTTTCGATAAACTAGGGAAGTACTACTGAGATGATGTGACTCCTGTAGCTCTCGGTACTTTCCACTCTTCTCATCTGCCACTTTTCAATAATGACTTACTGCATGTGGCAAAATGTATTCTCTCAAAACAATTGTTTAACCCCAAATCTTCACAGGTCGTGAATACCACAGAAATGACCCAGCTGTCACGGTTGATTACAACACTGCTGACCCTGTAGTTCGCTGGGATTCCTACGAAAACTTCAACCAGCGATACCAGGACAGCCTTGAGGGTAAAATGTCATCCTATTTGAATGCCATTTTGATTTCTATAATAGTGTAAGACATTCAATTTAATAATTATTGTAAATTCATAGGATGTTAAAATGAGCATATTATGCTGATTAAGCATGATTTTCAGAAGGCTGGCTAATTTTCTAATTTTTCTAAAAATCTGGGCTGGTTTTGAAGTTGTATTGTGCACATTTTTTTTGTGGCGCAGTCTGCAGGGTGGAACAAGGAGCGTTTGTCAGCTCGCTGCCGGTCATGCAATGCTGACTGGAAAAAAATCAGATTTTTCAGAAATTTCAGTGATCTTATGCCATTTTACTGATGTTAGGACTAGGTTTTCTCAACTCTGCTTCTGTGCTAATGTATGAACAGTATTATCCAAATTATGTTATAAATGGGCCTATTCTATGTATATGTGCATCTTTGTCATTACAGCTAATATCAAGGTATAAAATTACAAGTAAAAATTTCTTCATAACAGTGGAACAGCACCATTCCAAATGTACAGTAAGAGCTGACAAGTCATGGATCTTATTTCACTTAAATCATTAGTTCAGACTTTTATCAATATTTACTGCATGGAATGGAATTTAAGAACAACACACCTAAAATATCACAGTGTAATTCCATCTTAATGTGAGGGGGGAAAAAAATCTAAATGCATAACAATCAATCAATCAATCAACCAATCAATCCATTTTATTTAATTCATTTTTAAAAGAAAAAGACAATAAAAAAGCAATATTCAAATTTAAAGAAAAGCAAAAGAATGAAAGGGCACAGAAAGAAGTAAAACTTGTTTTGTCTGTCCCTGATCAAATAAAAAAAACGCACAAAAACAACAACATATTTTTAATGACAACGAGCGGTCAAGACGCTTTCAGTGTTACAAGATAATTCAAAATAACTCAACTGTGTGTCCTTGTGCTATATATATTTTTGCTGTAATTGTGTTTTTATGCTTTAAAAAAATACAAATGGACTGAGAAGATCTTGTTTTACAATCCAGATTGTTCCACATACTGACACCTTGAGTTGAAATACATCGTTCTTTTTGTTTTGTTCTATGTTTAGGTTTGGGAAAAATGTCTGTTCCTCTTAATTTGTACTCACTTTCCCTTTTTATAAATTTTGTTTGTATATTAACTGGTAACATTTCATGATGGGCTTTGTACAATATTTTAAGGCGGTTAAACTCCATCAATTCAATAAATTTAAAAGGTTTTAGTTGTATAATAAATGGGTTAGTGTGGTCTCTGTATCCACAACCGCAAACAACACGAATAGCACGTTTCTGTAAAAGAAAGATGGATTCAGTGTAGGTTTTGGCTGCACACCTCCACACTTCAATGCAATAGCTTACTTAGGTATGGAACAATCAATGAATTATAAAACAATAACAAAGCATTTATGTTCAGTGATTCTTTGACCTTGTGTAACACGGCTACGGTTTATGACACCTTAGTGTTGTCTTGTGATGAAGAGGACTGTTGAAATACCATTTCTATACGAACCAGGAAATGTATCAGTTGGAAAATGGAAATATGCATTCCCTTTATGATCATCATGAAATTTCACCGAAAAGTCCAATATTCTTGAGTTTTTACAAGTAGTGTTTATATAAAACAATTGTTGTGTTTTGTTTGTTTTGTCCCAGATATTGCCCACACAAGAGGTCCTCTTGATGGCAGTCTCTATGCGCAAATAAAGAAGCGCCGGGGCCCAGGTTCTGGTTCTCTTTCTTCAACCAATGGCAGCAGCCCTGGAACAGAGGATAGACCTGATCAATTCCTCCCTCAACGCTCAGACTCCGCCCTTTCTGCACATTCTAGCCCTTTTCATCAATTATCCATCCATCCTGACCACCATGAGGAAACATTACGTCCACCGCCTCCGACCAGGCAAGAACGTGAGGAGCTTGAGCGTCTTCTTGGAGGCATAGAGGGAAGCAGGAATCCAGAGCGAGAGACAGCCATCTTGGATGACGGCGAGTCGTCACCTTCGGAACGCACCGGGACGCTGAGGCTCAGCCGGTCCTGTTCCTGCCGAGATGGATACCACTCTCAGCGCTGTGCAGAACCCGGATGCGACCGCACCCTTCTAATGCCAAACGGTTACTGCCTTGATGGAGCACCTGGTACCAATGGGCACCACGGGGCGACTCCTTCTCCGATCCCCAACTCAGCTGCTCCTCCCTCGCACATGGATCTATGCCAGCACTATAGTCCAAACCCCCACCAATCTCTCCCACCACCAGACCTGGTGTGGGATCGCCAGGGCAACCAGCAACACTGCCTGCACCGCTCCTACTCAGAAGCTACCTCGGCACGTCATCTCTGCCCCTACCCTTCGCTTGACCCCCACAACCATCCTCACTATCCTCTGTCTGCACCAGCTCGCCTCTGCTGCCGAGAGGATGATTACGGTCCCTACCACCTTCCTCCTCTGTCTCACAACCACCACCACCCTCACCATCTCAAGTCCTCCACCACCCCTCCCTATCACGAAGTAATGCTAATAGATGGTCTGCCGCCCCCTGGCTGCTCTTGCAGGGACTGCAGCATTAGGAGAGAAGAACCATCGGCAGCCTATCACAGCATGAGGCTTGATCGGGGAAACGGCTACCACTGGGACAAAGAGACAGAGCTTCAACAGAGGGAAACGGGGCTTCGAAGAGCCAGGGAGACCGAATTAGCCCGAGGGGGATCAGAGAGCCATTGGGAGAGGCGTGGCCGAGAGTTTTCCCTCACTTGGGAGCGAGACAGAGAGGCGGAGCTCCAGTGGGAGAGGGAAAGAGAGACGGATTATTGGCACAGGAAGGACACCATGGCCTCCTATGCACCACAGGGTCACAATCTCCCTGCCTTCACCTTTGACCCCCTGCCATCATGTCACCCTACCTATCCAGAGGCGTCACGGTGTCACGCTCATTCGCACCTGGACCTCAAGTACAGCAGTAGTAGCAGCGGCTACCAAACACCCCGGCAGGTGTGCCACTGCTCACCTTACCAGCCGTCACCGTCTGAGAGCAGGGGGTATGCCTCAGGGTACCAGTCCACTTCAGAGTCCACTTCACCGTTGCCACCTGCATCCTCTATGATGGGGCCCTGTAGTCGTAGCAACGGGTCAGCTGAGCACAATCACAGCCACAACCGTCACCATCCAGACACACAACAATCATACAGCTCTGACTCACACACTGGTGAGACACGGACACAACGCTATTCATTCACATTCTTTACTTTTTATGTGTTGCCACTGGGGAACATCCTGAATTATTCATGTCATTTTGCAGACGGCATTCGTACCTCGGGTGAAAGTGTGGGATGGAGGGACCACATTACCAACGGTTCCTTTAAAAGGGGCCACAGAGAGGGCCATGGTGCGTGCTCCACTCCGTCAGACATGTCTGGGCCATCCACTCCCGTCCATACCAGCAGTCCTCTACGGACGCCAGAAAGGTATTCCCCTAATTTAATAGAGTTCCTGTCATGACGAAACTCAAAACAGTGTAAAGTTTAAAATCCCGAGTTACTCATATAACAAAAAGCTCTCTGATAAACTTGATATAACACTGTCTGTTCTTACAACTATTACTAATATTTCATCACATTACTTTCACGCTTCTCCTTCCAACTTTGTGGGAACTGTTTGGGAAGCCCCTTTTCATCAACCATCATGATTGCAGGATTTTCCATGTTAAGTTTAAATAGCTTCCAAATGTGTTGTCTGGATTGGATCCAGATGAAACTTGATTCCACATAATAACAGATTCTGAACCTACCGGGTGAATTATTTTGTTCCAATTTTGGTACATAGGCTCACACCAAAATATAATTCTAATGTCCTTTGAGAAATCACTCTTAACAATACAGAAATTGTATAGAGACAAACCATTGCCAATGACAATATCCTTAGTGGATTTGGAACATGTTCCTTAATTTATTCTGGATTCCAGTTTTCCCTTACTAAGAAATTTTACACAAATGTATGATTCCAAAATTGTGGAAACAGTGATGGGGAAGGCCCGTTTTCGGCGCCAGTTTGTATTGTTGTAATGTCTCGCTACAACAGTTGATGTAACTTATGTTTAAAATAATGTCCAACTTGAATATTTATGATTTTAGTCCCAGTCCAGGGCGAGAGTACGAGGTCAGGAAAACGATCATCAGCAGTGACCACGAGGTGTCGCAGCCCCAGGATGGGCACTACTCTTCCGGTAAGGTCATCCAGGAGTCCACGGAAATCCCAAGAAGCAGCACGAACTCGTCATCCTCACCAATGAAAAGCCAAACGTCAAACACAAGATCACTCACTCAAACAGACTCAAACAACCACTGCACTGCACCAACTGTTCCGTCCCCTGCAACAACCAGCCCGCAGCATCACTGTAACCATGATGCACCATCATCAACACACACTTGTTTGGACTCTGTGACGACAACCGCGTCAAGCCAGGGACACCTCCACTGCTCTTTATCGGCTCTTCATACCTCACCTGCGCCAGCCCACCCTCCCCAACATCCCAGCATGCAAACCCCCCATCCGTCTGAGGCTGCGGCCGTGCCTTCCTCGTCCACTCAGGCAGTGTGTCACCCCCCGAGCCAGACCCAGACCACCAGCTCGGTATCAGCTCCCTCACCGCAGGTCAATGGATGTTCTTCTCCAACCAGGGGTTCTCACCCAGATACCCCCAAACCTACCAACAATTCTACAAGTTACCCGACAAGCCCAACCCCTGCATCGTCTTCAATCCAGGTGGCGTCAAACAGTATGGAGGGATCCCCCGTTTCAGATAGCCCCGTTCCTGGCTTTGCCACTCTGGGTAGGAAGTTGATGATGAGCGGCTCTGACCTCCACCATCACAACCACATTCCTGTCCAGCACGGCCCCCCTCAACACCCCTACCCGGGGATGGAGCACAATCCAGCTATAGACATCAACAAAAGGCACTGCTACATTGCTCACCCCCCACAGCTTCATCAAATATCCGTCTCCAACTACTCTACCATCTCCATCCCGCTTCCCCACCCACAACCGCCTCTACCGGAGAAACGCCACGTTCAACCCGGCTCACCCACTGATGAAGCGGAGGTTCTGAAACCAGCCGTGAGCCACTCCAGCAACACTCAGCATCAGCACCATGTCACCTTCTCGCCAACTGTAGGGGAAATTGCACCCTCTGAGAACCAAAGTGATGTTGGGTCCGAGGAGCCTGAGAATGGAAACAGAGTCAGTGTGAAGTTTGTCCAGGACAGTTCGAGGTTCTGGTATAAGCCAGGCATCTCCAGAGAGCAAGGTTATTATATATTATATTATTAACCGTCCTTCGGGTGTGTTGATGAGACATTCCAATTGAGCAGCACTTTTGCACATAGTACTCAATCAGTATACGGATTAGTGCATGCGGCACATGCAGCTGACACATTGCGGATCATACATGCCCTCCAGCTATACTTCGGACTTCACCAAATTATTATGTATTACTATTACACATATGAGTGTATGCCGGTTATCGCAAGATAACGCTGTGAGCTAATGCTAATATTGGCAAATACAGCAGCTCTGCTTACCTTTTGGCTTTCACATAGTTGTGGTAGAGCTTCTTTGTACTTGGCGGGAATCCAGCAATCACATGGAAATGGCGAATCTTCGCCCAAGCTACCTGTAAATTAGAATTCAGAATGGTTAGCTCACACAGTTTCAGAGCTAATCGGGTGATTATATAAAAATCCTCTAACATTGGTTTTGTTTGATTGCAGCAATAGTTGCTTTGAAGGAACGAGAGCCTGGGACCTTTCTGATCAGGGATAGTAATTCCTTCCAAGGGGCTTATGGCCTTGCACTGAAGGTGGCCACACCTCCTCTTAATGTCACCCAGCACAGCAGCAAAGGTAAACAAATGTGTACTTTATAGCATTATCTCCTCGTTGTATTGTGCTCAGTAAACCTAATATTGTGATCAGCTGCGTTATTCATTACCGTAGGTAATGTTGACAGCATTTCTCTGTTGCAACAATAGGCGACCCTCTGGAACATTTGGTGAGGCACTTCCTTATAGAAACAGGCCCTCGAGGAGTCAAGATTAAAGGCTGCCAGAACGAGCCCTACTTTGGTAGGCCTTTCATCGTGTGTCTCAAGGGAAAATACTTTCAAGACTAGGTGACGGATTAACATGAGTTGTTTTAATGTGCATCTGTAGGGAGTCTGTCTGCATTAGTCTACCAACACTCCATCACACCCATCTCTTTGCCCTGTGCTCTGAAGATCCTTGAAAAAGGTCAACACTCCTTCATATCGAATGCATTAATCACATGTATTGCTTACTTAATTTGTGCTCTGCTTGTGTTGTCAGATCTGGTAGGAGATGTGCCTGAGGTTCAGCCTGTTAGTAACGTCAGTACTGCTGCTGACCTGCTCAAACAAGGAGCAGGTGAGTTCATTGACCTCCACATAAACTAGAAGTAATGGAAACATGGCCATGATGCCTACAGGAAGTGAAAATCTGAGCAACTATAACTTTTGTGTTAATATTATTTATTAGTCCCTATCCCCTGCAAATGTGATCACTATATTATCCATCCATGCATCCGTCTGCTGAGTTTTCGCTCATGCTGCTTCTCGTCCCTCAGCCTGTAACGTCCTCTACCTGAACTCTGTGGAAACTGAGTCTCTGACTGGCCCTCAGGCCATCGCCAAAGCAACAGACGCCACACTGGCTCGTAACCCGCGTCCCTCTGCCACCGTAGTCCAGTTCAAGGTGACGTCGCAGGGCATCACGTTGACCGACAGCCAGCGCAGGTACAGAACATCACAAAGGAATATCGGCCGTTAATATTAGCTTGGATTATTGTTATTCCACCTGGTAAGGGATAGATAAAGAATTAATTGTCATTGGTCACCACATCTCTGTGTGGAGTTTGCATGTTCTCTATGCAAGTACGCCGACTGAAATGTGTGTGTGTGTGTTAGGTTAAGTAAGCTATATTGTCTTCTGTCTTTTTCTAGGGTTTTCTTCCGCAGACATTACGCAGTGAACAGCGTAACCTTCAGTAGTCTTGACCCCAAGGACAGGAGGTGGGCCAGCCAGAAATTGTTTTTTGTCTAGCTGCAGTTGGAACTGAAACTAACAGAAAATCCGCAGAGTGCACCCTGGATCACTTGGCTGCGTCTGTTGCTGTGATCCTCGCATGGTTGTTTGTGTAATGTGGGATTTGGGAGCGCTTTTATGCATGAGTGTGTGTGTGTGTGTGTGTGTGTGTGTGTGAGCATGCTGGCTGCAGCTGCCTGAGCCTGCTCTCTCTTTCTTTCTCTTTGAATAGGTGGACTAACTCAGACAACACTACTGCTAAGTAAGTGTTCTGTTTGTTTGGTTACTGGTGTGAGAAAGCATGTATAAATGAAGAAAAGTAACAAAAGTGAAGTTGAAAATAAGTGAATATGGGAATCCGTGGGTGCTAAACCACAAGTATGCGGGGGTATATACCGTATATGGGCCACCTGCTGAAACAACCCCCCCCCCGCCTATTTGTGCTTCCCTATTCATGACTTTTTGTGCTCTTTCTGCATTATCACAAGACGCCTCCAAAGCCTTGGCTAATAGGAAAGTAGTAACTAAGAGTCAAATAAATATGTCAGGGAGGAGTTAAATTTTGCCTGTGCTGTTAATGGTAGAAATTATGAGTTTCTGCTTTGAGTGTATGCTTTTGTTCTGCTAAGTGGCTATTAAAGCTTAACAATTGTTATTTCTATGAGCTTGCAGAGGCAATATTTTTAAGGGTCACGAATAGCAGTAGTTGCATGTCCATTTTTAGATAAATGAACATGTCGACATAAGCGTAATTTGGACACTGAGCGAAAAAGGAGTGTGAAACCCTTGCTGGCCAAACCCTTACCGTCCCTGCTCTTTGTTATCCTCTCCCCTCAGAGTTTTCGGCTTCGTAGCCAAGAAGCCAGGCAGCTTGGCGGAGAACGTCTGCCACCTATTTGCCGAGCTGGACCCAGAACAACCCGCCATTGCCATTGTCAACTTCATCAACAAGGTCATGTTGTCGCAGCGTCGGTAGGGAGTAGCTGCATTCATTGTGAGCTTGGTCCAAACGCCTGGGTTAGGATTCACCTGTTTAGGAGCTAATTCCACTGCAGGCTATGTGACTCTTTTAGGTCAAAATGAAGTATATTCAGCCCTGTCTTGCAATTCTAAAAACAAAAACAAAACAAAAAACCTCGGAAGAATTATTACAAAAAGACCAAAACATTTAAGCCACAAATGCCCCGATAATATAAATTTTTATTTGATCAGCTTCTGGCTCGCATCACCAAGTTAAAAGTCTGTTCGGTCACCATGGTAACACATTACAGGCCTGATAACATGCTTTGCTACATGTCGGTTTCAAAGGCACCAAAATCTGTCATTACAAAATTCTCAAGACTCCACGTTCCTGCAAAAGCCGGAGATGATGAAGTAGGTCAGGCGATGTGATCAGTGTTGGATAAACAAAACGTGTTTGATAAAAAGGTATTTGACTATACAGAGCCCCTAAAGTAACATGGCAGGGAAAAAAGTTAAATGTTTCCCATTAGGACGAGAAACTTTCTCATCCTAATGAGAAACATATTTCAATTAAATCACTTTAGTGTATCTATACTTATTGGCTATACAAGGATTAAAAAAAAATAGTACAGTACATGCAAGGATAGCAACATTATATGTAAACAACTAGAACTAGTTATTGTTATTTGGATAATGCTGCATACTGATTGTTTTTACTCAATAAGCACATTTTTAAGTATAGCACTGATATACATTTGTTTGTTTTTTCTCCATGAACGCAGCTGACACTAATTTGAAGTTGAAAACTGAGTGAACCAACTGTCTGAAAACAAGACATGCAAAGGCGAACTAGATGATTTTTTAGCATCACAGCTGACTCGTAAATCAAAAGAAGACCAAAGACCTGATTGTGTTTAGTGTCACGTATGTACATGAACTCACACCATCATTAATAACGACAATCCTGCTACATTCCCTCCACTCATAGACCGTTAATGAGAACAAGTTTGAGAGCGTAAATAGGAATGTTAAACTTTTTAACCGTGTGTCCTGTCGGAGGCAGTTTGAAAGTATTTTGGCAACCAAGTGTTGTCACGTCCGCTCTTAACTAAAGTAATGCAAGTGAAACGGGAAAAGGAGACGTGAGGACGTACGTACAGTGTTATTGTACTATTATTGTATTGAGTGTAATTGTCACACGGAGGCCAAAAATGTACTTAACCAAAGATGAAGCACTCTTGTATGAATAAGCTTTTTATCCAGTTATATTTTTGTACTCTACTTACTGCTCTTTGTAGCTCTGCTATGCATTTATTTCAGTGCGTTGCTTTCGTAAAAAACAAAACACTACGTTTATTACAACAATATAATATATTGTGGTCTTTGTATTATTTCTCCATGTTCATCTTTATATTATGTAGTAATATATTTTCACATGCAGCTATAGGACCATGTATGAGATATAACAAAAGGAAAGTTGTTTTGTTTGAAAAGTTTATTCTGCTATTTTGTACTCGGAAAATAGAATAAAGTGATAATGATGTGGTACCTTACACACTTTTGAGTCACTGGTTATTTTAGGTTGTGGTGGGGGATTCAGAAAAAAAGGGCAGAGAGAAAGTTTACATTATTAGTATTTATTCACATTTCTTTTAATGCTTCTTTCGCCTTAGAACACGTCAAAGTCATTTTTCCCCAAACATCTGCTAAAACGTTTTAGACAAAGCAGAATTGTACAAAAAGCATCCCTTTAAAAAGCAATGGAGACACCTAGTTATCTATACAGAGAACCTGATGAACAACAAAAGATTCAAGTAAAACAAGCATGCAGGGTAAGGAAAATTGCTAACCGCAGAAACAGATTCTCCAGTGCGTTTGGCTCATAACGCCATCCAAAACAGTTCACCTTGTTTAGAAAAGTTGCTCAAATCAAGAGGCAGATTTGGTCATGGAACCAGATTAGGTGCAAGCTTCGACCAACACTCAAGTCAAGAGAACGAATGTGCCATCCCTCGCCATTGCTGTGGGAACTAGATTTGGCTGCGGGCCGAGAAGGTGTGCCAGTGCTGCTGGTTTGTGGTGTTGGAGCCACAGTCAACGTAGTGATACGCTTCCAGGCTGTTCTGGGACGTTCGCACCATGTATGAGGTTGTCACAGAGGTCCTGAAAACGCAGGCAGGCCCTTCAATAAAGTGTTTTGCAGCAAGCATGGAGAGAATAACACTGGCTTTACAAGCACCATTATTTAAGAGGAAAAATACGAGTTGACAATGCTACTTAAAATTTCCTGTCATGATGGTGACGGACAATTAATTAAATTTCCATATTGGATTTTTTTTTTTTAATATATGTACAGTATATATTCTAAGTACAAACAAATGGAGAAACAAACAGAATGGATTGTGTGTTCACTATTGTATTATTTCCTGGAAGTGAAAGTGGGTTAAGAGAAAGTAACATTCACAGCACAGCAGTACTGAACAGATACAAGCTAATTCCGGAGAATGAATGTAAATAAATATAAAGGCATACGTACTGCATGAAGACAAGGATGCTGTGGACCTTGATAGTGCGCATGGTGCAGAAGGAGCTGAAAGGACACAAAATCAGACACCTCAATTAAGTAAGTAAAAGTAAACCATCATTTGTGTTTTCACTCTTTGAGGCAGCACTTGTCTGTGGAATTACAGATCGAGTGGGCAGGCACTCCTGCGACCCATTTGTATGCAATCGATTAAAAGTTGTTTTTTTCATTATGCGTGCACTTTAAGATGGTGACCCTATTTCTTTAACGCACCTACACGACAGTAAAATGTACTACATTTTTTCATTTATCTAGCTAATTTGTAAAAACAACAAATACTTTGTACATATGAATACTTGTAATTCCCCTCAACTTGCCACTTACTAGACATATGGTGCGCTGTTGCCAATCTCCACGCTGACTGTATAGTTCACCTGTCCGACAAAGAAGAGGCAAATCAAAACAATAAATAAATGGAGCAGACACAGTGAGTGTTTCAACGCCACTTTTGTTGACACGGTGATGACGACGTCCCCAATGACGTACCTGCCGCTCGCTGAGTGGTAAGATGGTGGTGGCTGTGTTGAGCTGAAGCGAACCGATCACCTTCTTCATGTAGAGCACCTGACAGTTGACACTCTGCACCAGCATTGAGAAGAAGTTGGGATTGCTGAAGTTCAGTGTGCTCTGGTGGGAACATAGCAAGGGAGTACAAATGAGTTACTGACTTTTTATTATTTGTATACAAATAGTTGGTCGCTGGGGATGCCCAAGCGTAAAATGACACAATCAAATAAATGCTTTGTGCGCTGCCTATTTCTGAAAACATGTTTGTAAGCGAGCTATTCCGATTTTTTTTCTGGATTGAGATGTAAACAGTCTGGCAAATTTACATATCTGCCCAAACAGTGACACCCAGTTTCTCTATCACTAACTAAAAGGTAAGCAGAGCTGCAGTGTTAGCACTGATTAGCGTGAGTGTCTGCATCTGACGAGAGGTTCATTCTCAAATTCATTAAAGTTTTTGAGGCAATAGGCGGGACAATTGTGTATTAATTTGAAGGAATGGTAAATCTAATTTTAGTAATACGTAGTGAGCGGCAGGGTAAGCAGGGGCTCAACATACACATGAAACGGAACCCTCCCCAAAAATGAGTAATTTCAGCTACTGTGGACGTTAAGTGTGCTGTGCTTGATCATTTGTGTATGTGACATCAGGGAACTGTTTGAGTGATTTGACATGCTTGAAACGTGAGTTAGTGGACTGCGCTTGCAGGTCGAGGGATCTCACACACCGTTAAGTTCATCTGGACTTTGTAGGTTGCGGGGTCGAAGTGCACGGTCACCGCGCGTATCCCATCATCCACCACAATCACTGATCGCGGGAAGAGGAAGAAGGCCACCAGAGCGAACACAAGGAGACACAGCACGATGGACAGGACCACGTAGAGTTTGCTGGGACGATGACGGTTTGTACGTTAGGGTAGGACACAAAAGTGACATGCTCTATTGTAGTGCACTGAAGATGACTTACGTTCTTTGAGGTTGCAGCCTTTGGTCAGTATATGGGATCAATGCAACCAGTTCATTAACTTGAGCTATTGGGAGGAACAGTGAGTCATGCAACTGACTAAGCATTTCGCCTGCAACAATCCACTCTACTATGGCTATGTTATTAAAGCACAAAAGTGGCATCACAACAACAGTAGAGCCTTTCAAAACACATGATGTAAGCTTAGTTATGAATGTGCATTTCATGAAGTTTTTATGATGGCAAAACTTGCTCCATTTCCGACGCAACATAAATAAACAAAAATGATAGATTGATTCTATATACTGTATTTTTATGACTTTGGCGAAGACCGGCGGGCGCCTCTGCCTCTCTCGCATAAAACCAGGAAATGGGCGTGTGCCACGGCTGTGTTGCTGTTGGCCAATCAGATGACAGGTGACGACACGGCCCAGCTCAGCCCCAGACGACCGGTGTTGTGCCGCAAACAGCACCCGGAAAATGCAACGTCCTCAGCCTCCTCATACATCGTTAGAGTTGCTTCTTCATTAATTACGCAAATAAACAAAACAAAAAAAAAATTATCCAAAAAACGATGAAACACCCTCCTTGTTCGGTTCTCGGGGAAAACGGGGATTAATCGAGATAAAATCTCCACCAAAAAAGAAAAACAATACATTTAAAAAAAAAAATAAAGAAAGAGGGGGTTGGGGGTACCAATATAAGTATTCACGTGTGCCAAATTGCAAATATGGAATTTACATTAATATGCTGTAATTGCTATCCCAGATAGCTATTAGTAATATCTATCTGGCATAAATATTAACATTCAAGGATAGCACAAAATTACCTAACAGCATATCAACGTTAAGTGCATATTTGCAATTCGGCACACGTGGATACTCATATTGGTACCCCCCCACCCCCACCCCTTTTTTTTCCCTTTCTTATTCTTTTTTAAAATGTATTGTTTTTCTTTTTTGGCAGAGATTTTATCTCCATTAATCTCCATTTCCCGAGAACCGAACAATGAAGGTTTATTGTTGTTTTTTGGAGAATTATTTGTTTCTGTTTGTTTATTTGCGTAATTAATCAAGGGGCAACTCGAATGTATGAGGAGATGAAGGACGAATGTGTGTGCACTCCCGCGAGGGGTGCATTTTACGGCAGGGGTGCTGTTTGCGGTACAACACCATCACTGCAGAACCACCTTCGAGATAATTCTAAAAAGCGGTTCCATTGTTAACGCTCGGCCACAAAAAAGTCCCATGGAGACGCAAACATCCGGGGACAAAAAATGCCGCTTTGGTGTGGAACCGTTCCGGTGGAAAAGCGCCATTAGGTGCTTAGGATGAAGCAATTTGTGTCTTGCTCAAGGACACCACAGCCGTGTGTCTGGGGATGGTCTTAACCCCATGGCCATCTTGTGGTGTCTCATCCTCAAAATTCAGTCCACACTTGAGGCCTCAAGCTCTCAGCTCCATTCCATTGAACAAAAATGTATCACAATCATTCTATTGTTTTAAGATTAAAACAGTAAGTCATTTTTGGGTGCTCTGACATCTGACGTCATCTATCAACCATCATCAATCTGACATCAATGTCCTAAATTCTTAGCACATTGTAGCGATGGCAA